>NW_011096493.1:0-574 GCF_000146605.3 Meleagris gallopavo
CCACCTGTAGGTTTTGTTTGGAGAGGTATACAAAAATGTGATGATATGTTTTGAATTTGTATTGTCTTTCATAGTGATTATGGAAGTTTTCTATGTGAATGTAATATTTTGTGGCAGATGTTTGTCACATAAAATTATTCCTTGACTAGCTAGTATTTTACAGAAATTAAGTTTGATGTTTTCCTTCGAAGTCATATGAATTTCCACATCTTAAATCGAACTTCTTCGAGAACAGCTGTGTTTAACTATGTTTTACAAAGGACGCACGTAGTTGCAGTGAATAACCTGCAAAAATACTACTTAATCTTGTTACTGATACAGCATCGTTCTGTTGTCAGTGTAATGACACTGTCAGCATTCAGCAGATCACACACATTTTGCTAACATTTCCAATCTGACTTTTTCTCTGATATGCCATTAGTAAATATTTCACGTGAACTGGCTGGAATTAATTCATTCTATTACTATTGTTTGTTCTATTATCTATTATTACTATTACAAAATTATTATGGATGGATTTTTATTTGATTTATTAATCTAGTTACTGGCCAGTATACTTTTGCTGATGAGACAA
>NW_011096494.1:0-492 GCF_000146605.3 Meleagris gallopavo
AGCCGCCTCTTCCCCAGACTAAACAGCCCCAGCTCCCTCAGCCTCTCCTCATAGGGCTGATTTTCCAAGCCCTTCACTAGCCTCGTTGCCCTTCTCTGGACCTGCTCCAGTACCTCCACGTCCTTTCTGTACTGAGGTGCCCAAAACTGAACACGTACTCAAGGTGAGGCCTCACCAATGCCGAGTTCAGGGGCAGGATGACCTCCCTAGTCCTGCTCACCACAGCATTCCTGATACAAGCCAGGATGCCATTGGCCTTCTTGGCCACCAGGGCACACTGCTGAAATGGGATGATGCTTTCTTGCGATGAAGAGAATGATGAACACTGTCCCTCAAACCATCAACCTTTTACAGAGGGAATTTAACTAAAATGGAAACATCTGGCTCTTATGGTTGTGGCACGAGTTCCCATTCCCCTGGTCACCTCTCTTTTTAGTGATTAGCAGCTAACGTACTTCCAACACTGTGTTGTGGCCTCCAGCTTTTTTGTAC
>NW_011096495.1:0-398 GCF_000146605.3 Meleagris gallopavo
TAGTTTATCAGTGAAAGGAGAGGAAAAAATAAAAAATAGGAAAGGAAATGAGAAAGGGACAAATAAAAGGAAAAGCAAAACGGAGAAGGAAAAGAGAAAGAAGGAAGAAAAAGGGGACATTTTGAGTACAGAGCTGAAGGAGATCCACATCCTGCCAGGTTGCCTAGGCTGGCTCTGCTCACTGTGCTGAGAGGTCTCCAGGGCCTGGCCAAAGATAATATGTGTCTCTCAGCAGAGTGTCTGCCTTTTTTCAGAAATGTGCAGGGTTTGAGAAGGCTGTGCTTGTGCCTTCCTTGTGCTGGTAGGCTGTCACACGTGAAGTAATTGAAAGGTGCAGTTGTGTGCCCATGCTATTCTTGAAGCATAAATCTATTTCTCTCAGTCAAAGTGAGACAGCC
>NW_011096496.1:0-530 GCF_000146605.3 Meleagris gallopavo
GTTATATACCAATGCCAGACTCAACCAAAGTGTTTGGAAGATGCCTTTCTTTCCATCCCAGGGAACAAATTTCTTGTTATTAATAATAGCTCTTGTTAACACATACTCTTAAAGAAAGCCAGCTTCTACAGTTAAAAATTAGTAGAACACTATCTCCTCCTTCAGTACTATAGCTATCAGAATGCAGAAAGGCCTCTGAGTGGCAGCATAGCATCATTTGCAGTTTACTTTTCAGTCAACTGTATTCATTTTACTGAAGTCTTTGAACACTCTACAGGTGTGCTTGTACTGTTTAATCAAAGACAGTCTCATTCAGTTTTTGCTCACCTTTTTGTTGTGCATAAGTGGAAGAATAATGATGTTTTTTTGTTAATGTTTACGAAAATGACTCATAGAAAGAGTTCTTTCCAGTTGTGTGTGCTTTCTATTTTCATTTGATGGGATTGGGTAACTTGGAAAGTAATTCCAGAGCTTGGGTCTGTGACTAGGCTCTGTGCAGAAACTGTTGTAACTAATTTCTTGTCCCCAAA
>NW_011096497.1:0-328 GCF_000146605.3 Meleagris gallopavo
ATGATCTGGTGGGTGGCAGCCCTGCCATGGCAGGGTGTTGGAACTGCGTGGCTTTAAGGTTCCTTCCAACCCAAACCATTCCATGATTCTATGTATGAATACTCTCATACAAAATAAGTGATTTAGCTGGAAGTAAGGTAGAAAGTAGAAAGGAATTGATGTGGCTTACTTTTGCATGTTTAGAAGTAATTTGGATTTTATCATTCCGTATATTTCTGTGCAAATATAGAGCTCAGGCTTTTGGCTTGGACATATTGTACTGTAAGCTCAGAACCCAAACTGCCATGTCTGGGGAGGTGGCAGTGGTTAGAAATTTTGCCTGCATCTT
>NW_011096498.1:0-662 GCF_000146605.3 Meleagris gallopavo
AAAACACCACAAACACCTATAATCATAGCTATGCACATTCTGAGCGCTGAAAATCCTCACTTCAAAAGGAAAACTGAACAGCATGACAGTGACATTACATTATCTTCAGTACTGTGACAAATAAAACATTTATCCATGAAATTATTTTTATTTCAAACTCAAAAGCCTGGTAAAGCATTTTTTTCTCTTTAACCCTTCACAGTCAATCATCCCAGTCAAACATCAAGAAGGCAACAGGCAATCTAGACTTGTGCTAGACTTGAACTTGGAAGTACAGCAGATCAGCAAACAGATGTGGGACATTGTTTAATAAAGAACACAATACAGAATGAGACAACTGGAAAACAGCAGTGAGTAACCAAATCACTTGTTTCTTCTTTCCTAGAAATGCAAAACGTGTAAGTATTTTAGCAGGTACTGTATGGAGCAAATGATAACTCACATTTTTTGTGATAATTAAAGTCACTCTACCTCATTAATTGACAGCCTGAGCGTGTTCAGTCATCTCAACAAAAGTACACCAAACATCACCTTCCAGTATTCTTATCAGAAGAGGATATACTGACCTCAGATAGGTCTTACTCCACATGTATGCTTATTGCAGTTATTTAGGTTTGACACACAGGTTTGCTGCAGTTTTCTTTAGTTTCCCTCCCTTGCCA
>NW_011096499.1:0-342 GCF_000146605.3 Meleagris gallopavo
AATCAATGGATATATAGATGGTATGGTATATCCAGGAGCTTGGCTAATAGAATTGTTATATTGGAGTAAGGAAAGAAAGTCACTCACCATATCCTGGGCTCACAAGATGGACTCCAGTGGAACAGATCTCCAGAGAGATCCTTCCGCACTGGCAGTCAGCTCTTAAATGGGTCTAGGATTGTTGCAGCCAGGCTCCATCCCTTCCTGCAGCACAGGTGAATTGTCTTCACCTGTGCTCCCAGGGCTGACTCATTGCTCACCTCAGGTGGTCAATCAGAGGTTCAGGCCGTGATTCAGCAGCCCCATACACTGCTGCATTCTGATTCATCCTTATTGACTCAC
>NW_011096500.1:0-466 GCF_000146605.3 Meleagris gallopavo
GAAGAAATTAACTCCCTGCCACCAGTAGGAACCAAATGCCCCAATGTTTAGGAAGTCTTTGAAACATATTTCCCCATGCAAGGTCCTAAAAGCCTTAAATCCCACCCAAGAACTAAGCTCTGAAAAACCACACGTGAATTCACAGGCTGGAAAAAATCAACACATGCAAAAGCAAAACAAAAAACAAACATGTAGGGAGATGTCTCATTGAACAGATGCAGTTTTTCACAGTGCTGCCTTGACAGCAATGAGCACAGTCAAAGCTCTAGGCTGCCCGCTTCAACAGAGATGGAGCTCATCCCCTTGGTAGCTTTTCACCTGCAGAAATGGTATTTCTGCTGCTGTAGGCTTTGACATTTACAGAGCAGCTCAGAGAATGGCTGCCCACCTGCACCACGCTTGCTGCTTGTTCGCGATGGTGTTCAGGTTTGGTCTCTATTCACTACCTCTACCTCAGGCTGAAAAA
>NW_011096501.1:0-426 GCF_000146605.3 Meleagris gallopavo
AAATTATAGAACACAAAGGGTGGAGACCTGTTCTGTGATACAAGTAATGCATCCATACATCTTGCAAACAGTTTGCAAACTGAGAATATTCATTGAAAGAGAATATTTACCAGGAGAATAGCAAACAAAGAGGTTACTGGTCTGAATGGTGGTACTTCTCCCTGGTCTCCACGCAGTCTGCTGTTTGCAATATTGTGTTTGCCAAGGAGGTCTCCGAGAGTCCGTGAATCAGAGGCCTTGAGCTTCAGAGAGGGTTTGTGTGACACTGAGTGTGGCTGGGAAGGGCTCTCAGGAGTCTTTGAGCGAGTATAGTATTAACATGGTGGAATTCAGTTATTTCCTGTGTTCTTGTCGTGTAACTAGCTTTCACCTTGGCAGTATTTGACAGATCCACCACTACTTAGACCCAGCTTGTGGTGGTTGTTT
>NW_011096502.1:0-1567 GCF_000146605.3 Meleagris gallopavo
GGGATATGAGCCTTCTTTGTATTAGAAAGTGTGCGACTAGTTTGAAAATACAGATTTGTAATTTAATATCTTTGTGCTTAGTAGAAGCAAGCTTACAGTTAATCTTCAGTGGTTTTCAGAAGCAATGTTTTATTTAAAATTGAGGAGGAAAATGATGGATTGAGTACCTTAAAGTGAGAGGTTAAAAAAATACCTACTTCCTTCCAGCCTTTGTTCCCATCTGCAGCCTTTTTAGGCAAAGCAGCCATGCAATTAATTGAAGCTTACTAGGAGCCTGTAATGAAAAGTCTAACATCGTGTAGCTGTTTTTATTAATAATATCATTGTCTTTTGTCAACTTTAATAGCAGTTGGGTTTATCCAGCTGGAAAAAGTTAGACAAAGACAGATAGACAGGCAAGTCTGTTTACTGTCAATTGACTTAAAAAGAAATGCAGCTTTGCTTTTTAAATGTATCAAACCTGACATTTTTATCCTCTTTTTGGGTTTATTTCAAGTACTTTGTATGTGGATGCTGTCAGAAGTTTGAATAATGGAAGAAAAAAGGTAGGACAGTGGTTGTGACTTAATGGCAGCTACTTTGTTTCTCGGTCTAAAGATAAATACGTTAATTCTGATTTCAATTTTTGCTTCATTATTTGGTACAAGGTTTAGGTGAGCATTGTATTTTGGATTAACCATTCTATAAGGTAGACATTTCTGACAGAACTTTGAGCTCCATACCATTAGTGTGTTAGTATGTTTTTAACCTCATAGCTGTGAGGTGCTCAATAATGTTGACATATGCATCTCCCTTATGTTGACATTGCATCCCTTGACAATCTAAACTTCCTAGTGAAGCTGGAGTTACTATTGGATGAGGAATGCTGGTGGAGCAAAGCCAATCAGTCCTTATTGTGCCACAAGCAGGCATTGTTATTGAAATTCCTAGCTACCTTGATTTTCCTCATGTTCAAATTGTACTGTAAGTTATCCTAACGTTAATTATTCGGTAGTATGATATCGAAACCCTACTCTGCAATCACCCTGGTGAGTTTCATCAGCGTGGTTTTGTGCTTCATTAAATAGCAATTGCTTGGAAGTAAATGATCATCGAGTGTCAGTCTCCACAAGATGCATTGGTTTGCTATTCAGTGCCAGATTAGAAAGTGAATGGAAATTATTTTAATTTCTTCTTCCTTGTGGTTTCTAGCAGACTAAGTCAAATGATTGCAGTTCATTAGTAGCGTGCAGTTATCTGAAAAGTAACAAGGGAGTGATAGCTTTATTGATGACTGCAGTGTGGTGGCTAGTACAGCTGTGCTCATGGGAACAGTAATATGGTTCTGTTATCAGGTGTTTACCATTTCACTTAAGAGATGTGTATGTGAAGGATGGGGGAGCACACAGTGCTCTTCTCCATTTGGTGGTGATGGTGATGATCCCTGCCCCCTAGAGGTGAGCAATTTTGGCTGTTCAGGGCAAGAAGGGATTGTTGAAAGAAGAAACGTGCCTTCTCTAAGGGCATATCTGCTGTAAATCTCGGCTTCTTAGCTCCATTTCCCAGTAGCAGCTGTGAGTACACAGGA
>NW_011096503.1:0-464 GCF_000146605.3 Meleagris gallopavo
TGACATTTTAGGTGATATTTGTGTTTATATATTTGTGTTTAAAGAATAATTCCTGTAGTGAGTTTTCGTACATATCTATCCTGTGGTGAAGATTATCATAAGCATACTTCTTGTCTGGTCTGCCTACCACAAACTGCAGCTTGTCTTCATAGGGAGACTACTCTGAGACATGGATAATTAAGAGGAGAACATTGAATATACTTGTAAGGACATGAAAATAAAAGGGACAAAGTATTTTCTGGCAGCTAGAAGCATGTCAGCTAATAAAAGCCGTACTTTAATTCTTCAATATATTTATTTTAAATATGATATTGAATTTTATTTGGATGTAGCATAAATCCAGTGACAGCAATTGCTAGATGTAATAGACCTCAATATGTCAGTCTTTCTTATGCAAACAGAGGTAGTATGGGTAGTCATCCCTGAAGAACTTCTGATCAGAACAAATGGCTCTGGAGAAATGG
>NW_011096504.1:0-1139 GCF_000146605.3 Meleagris gallopavo
CACATTATGATCTCCTTTTTTCTTCTCTTAATAGGATCCGTGTTTATGCTGAAGGTTCAAGTAAATGACATCATCAGTCATCAGTACCTGGCACAAGCGGTAGTGGAAGTGTTTGTTAACTACACCAAGACAAATTCTACTCTCACTGGAAACAACGGAGCAGTGTTAATAAAAGTTCCTTACAAATTAGGATTAAGCTTAACTATCGTATCATACAAAGATGGCTACATGTTAACACCTTTGCCTTGGAAGACTGGGAGAATGCCAAGTATGTAAGCCTCTTACTGTCCTATTATTAAACTGCATCCATTGGTAATTAAAGTACCTCTTCTCAGCAGTCCATGTAGTTAATGTCAAGTGAAAATGACTGCAGTCAGTTGAGGGAGGCGGTGCCTGTCAGTGCTGATGTAAGGGTGAAGGACCTGTTAGATCTGTCACAAATTCTTATTACTGTGCAAGTGTTAACTCTAAGTAGGTTGTACTGCAAAACTGTGAGTGTACTCTGAGAAATTATTCACTTAAACATAGCAAAGGGCTTTTAATATATTTTGTATTTTCGATAAAAATCATATTTTCTCTAGCAATTCATGGTGTGCCACTGCTTTGAGTGTAGTATAGCAGGTACAGCCTTTTGTTACACCTTATTTTCAGCAGTATTTCCTCCCAAGTTTTTCTCTTCCTAAATAGGCGAGAAAAAAATCATTATTTAAAGAACAAATCAATAAGAGGATGCTCCTAAGAACTCTAGCCACTTGTATTCTATAGAATACATACAACAGTAACAAACACAGCATATATTATTCTGTCTAACCAACATAATTCCTCTTCTGGCCACCAGGAATCATTTATTTATCTCATCTTTATATGCTCCTTTTTGAACTGCCATATTCTTCCATATTCTTTTAGAATCAGAGAGCTTATTAGATGGTTATTTTTTCAGTTGCATAGTATAACAGATACTATCACTTTCCACAGTATATTCGTCTGTGACGCTCTCGTTATTCCCACAAAGTCAAGCTAATATATGGCTGTTTGAAGATACTGTTCTGATCACTGGAAAATTGTCTGGTAAGTTCATTGTGTACTACAGGCCAAACGATTCGTGATACTTTGAAAAGAGAATTACCAAGTTCATGCTC
>NW_011096505.1:0-483 GCF_000146605.3 Meleagris gallopavo
TAAATATTCAGACCCCATTACCAATCCTTAAAAAAAACACCTACACAGTTTTTGTTTCTTTAGGAATGGCAAGCTTCTCCTAGTTTTTAAGAAAAAAAGATAGAAGACTGTTCAAAACAGAATCCAAACAAAAAGCATTAAGTACTGGAAGCTGATCGTAAACAACATGCTCCAAAATTGCAGTATACAAGATTCTGATAATTCCTGAGACTTGGGTTTTTGACCACTAAACATCCAATATTAAGGAGAATTTAAAAATTGGATTAATTGTTCAAACAGCCCTGAATCAAGATGACCATAAAATTACAGTTCAAACTTATTCTGCATGTAGAATATTAAGTAGATGAGTTACAGCTGAGTTTTCATTAGCAATATTAGTAAGTGTGGACACTGCACTGAAAGACTAAATGCACTTTGAAGATCGTGTAACTACATTGACAGCTGAAATACAATTCATCTCCAGACTGCAAATCAAACAGCACA
>NW_011096506.1:0-468 GCF_000146605.3 Meleagris gallopavo
AGAAAACAAATTAAAAAACACAACACAACCTCTCTCTTCTCTGTGCTAATGGCTGCCTAATTATATATATACACACATATATACATATACACACACATATGCATATAAATATACACACACACACACATATATATATATGTACATATTGTAAAGTGCACAAGATAAACACAAAAGGCTTGGAAAATATTTATACAGAGAACAAAAAAACAGAAAAAAACAATTAGTCATATACTTATACATGGAAACAGTAACACTTCCTCAGCTTCCGGGAGTTTGTATTTCAGTGAAATTTTTCTTTCTTGATGTGCTAAATTTACCTTCTTTGACTGTGTTCTCTCCATGGCTGTTTGAGTGGTCTGGCAGATCAGAGACAAGAGTGTGGTGAGAGTGCGAGTGCCTAGCGCTCAGGCTTTCCATCTCCGTTGCTGTGTCAGAGCTCCCCCGTCCTGGTGAACTTTCCTAGGATGA
>NW_011096507.1:0-359 GCF_000146605.3 Meleagris gallopavo
TTTTATTATAGACAGAGATAAGGCCTTAGGATAAAATTATGCTTTGTGAAAAACTACTACCTCAGTTTTCATTTTATTTCAGAACTGCTTCTCTTTTAGTGAGAAAGCATGCACATCCTTTCCTTTTGTTGCTCTGATAAGAGCTTCATTTCTGAATATATATTTTATACGTACAAAAATGCTCAATTCTGTTAGCGTATATAAATATATATACAATAATTAAATGCATGTATATAAGCATATATAACACCGACATAATATTTCTGAAAAACATTCGAAAATACTTTACTAGTAGGTCTATATAAAAAATTAAATGTAATGTGTAATTACTGAAAATATTACAACACCTCCTGCCTCAG
>NW_011096508.1:0-473 GCF_000146605.3 Meleagris gallopavo
GCCCAGCTCCCTGTGCTTCCGCAGCAGTGGAATGAAGGGACGTGGAAACATGAAGCATCAACAGCTTTCTGCAGAGACTCCCCTTGGATTCTGCCAGCAGTTTATTCACATTACTGTGAAGAACCTCGGAGCACATCAGCCAGTGTGGTGAGGGCGGCTCTGCCGGGCCTTTAAATACCACCAACACTCTATTTCAACAGAGCACTGACAAATCAGGTCCCTCGGGGCTATAAATAGGGAGCCCGAACTCTTTGGAAACGTGTGATCCAAATCCTGCAGTGTAATCCTCAGTGCTTCAGCTCTGAAATGGAAAGGGGATGTTCTGGCTTTTTCTGGCATAGACATTTGTTTGCTGTTTGTAGGAAAGCAGAGAAGTTCCTCACCTTTTGGAGCAGGGTTTAAATGCTGTGCTGTCAGGGTGAGCAATGGCTCCACTTTCAACAGCAAGGAGAAAACAAAATTCTGAGTAGAGC
>NW_011096509.1:0-417 GCF_000146605.3 Meleagris gallopavo
ATGGCTTGGGTTGGAAAGGATCTCAGGGATCATCAAGTTCCAGCCCCCTGCCCCAGGCAAGGCTGCCAACCACTAGATCCTGTACTACATCAGGTTGCCAGGCTTCCATCCAACCTGGCCTTGAACACTTCCAGGGACAGGAAGACTTAAGACTGTCAGAAAGCACTTCAGAAACTTAATTCATGCCTTCAAAACTGCCAGGGTAAACAAAACTGAAAAGCTTCAGTGGTGCATTAAAGTGCCAGGAAGTGCTACACATGTGAGGGCATCAGTATGTTTGGTCTACATGTTTCCCCTTGTAAGCTGCACATTAGCATCTGTATTACAGATCAGTAACAGTGTTGTGAAATTCATCAAATGTGTTCATTTGCTGGCATTTCAGCTTCTAATGTCCAAATTAATTACACAGATTTGTTA
>NW_011096510.1:0-400 GCF_000146605.3 Meleagris gallopavo
GTATTACCTATTCACAATGTTTTTTAATCAATTAGCTTTTTCATTCTGACATCAAAAGCCTGACATCTACTGCTTCTACAAAAACCTGCTGACATCCACTGTTTAGTCTTCATAAATGTTCAGCAAGTGTCAATGAATGTCAATAGGTGCCATTTTTTCTGCACAGAGGAATTCAGTGACACTTCGTTTCATCTGCACTTCCACTTCAGACACAGTTCTGTAGAATGCCCCTCTACTGCCATCTATCACACAGCAACAATATGCAATGGAATATTGGTAGGAGGGTTCAACCTTTACTGTCATACCACCAACATCTATCTCTGACATCACGGGCCAACATAATAACATAGGAACATTACCTTTGGAGCATCACTTGTATATTTGATCATTAGTATAGCAG
>NW_011096511.1:0-451 GCF_000146605.3 Meleagris gallopavo
AGTGCAATATATAGAGTGCCTACTTTTAAACAGGCCTTCCATTCTGTTCAAAAGACAAGAAATACTCTCAGAAGACTCTCTGGAGATAGCATGAGGTGCATTTTCCACCTGCAAGCTCAGTGACGACAGGTAGAGTATGATATGAACCACAACTAGTTAGAACTAAGGCAGAAAAAACTCACTTGCCTCTAATGCCAGAAACCTTATTTCCCTGTACTGTTTCAAACACTTCACTGCCTCACCATTGTTTTGATCATCTCATATTCCAGCTTCTTTTTAATGAGGCTCAGGATAGCTCTTTCAGAGTATGCTACCAACTTCCCACTCTATTGTTTTCTCTATATCCCTGTAATATTAACCTCCATGATCCCTTTTTTCTCCCACCTGTCATGCTGCTATGCTTTTACACTTCCATCAATGTTCCTAGAATTGAACAACTTCCTGACAATAA
>NW_011096512.1:0-312 GCF_000146605.3 Meleagris gallopavo
TGTCTGCATTAGCGACAAAAAAAAAACAAACAAACCCTGACAACAACAACGGTAGATAGGCTGTGATTCACTTCTCCCTGTGATGGGGGATGAAACAGATTCAGCAGACAGCTGTCTCAGGTGTGCCTGTGTGTGGGAAAACTTCTGCTGGGCCATGATCCCAACTGAGAGTGAGTCCTCCATCTCTTGTGGCTTTTGGATGTTCAATAAACCTTGTCAGCTGTGAGTATCCTCTATAAACTACTCTGCCATCCAGTCTGAGAGAGTCACATTGATTCTCTGAACTTAAGCTGCCCAGCAGTGCAGACGTCA
>NW_011096513.1:0-310 GCF_000146605.3 Meleagris gallopavo
AGAGATGGTGTAGTTCTGAAGCCAGTATCTAACTGATTACTTACTGGGATGGAAGGACAAGGCTTGAATAACTTGTTTTGCACAGGAATGAGCAATACCCTAGTCAAGTTTGCTCAGAAGACTTCCTACAGATGAAAGTAAGATGAAGCGTTTGCTGTCTAAATTCAAAAGTACACAAATATACACCTCATTTTTCAGCAACTACTGTTCCTAAACCTACTCTAGAACAGTAGTTTGTCTTTGTACACATTCTCACAGTACTCCCATCAGACTCTGGCTTTGGAGCAGAGTGCCCACAGGAGGCAGTATG
>NW_011096514.1:0-2046 GCF_000146605.3 Meleagris gallopavo
CAGTCTGTTCTTGTGCCAGACATGAAACTGACCACTACACATCTCTACAATACTTCACATCTCTATGATAACGAAGTAGGTCTTTAACTTTCATTGAAGCCAACAAGGGCTCACCATTACTGCAGAAAACCTTGAAGATATTAGAAAAAATAGGTTATTTGTATGCCTTGAATTAATCATGATTTTCCTGTCACTCACCATAAGTGAAGTGTAAGGCAAGCAAAACAGGGATTTAGCATATTTTATTATAAAAAGTCAATTTGGACACAATCACAGTAGGTGTAATTGTAGATTAGTAACAAACTAAGAATATAAATACTAAGCTAACTTTAGGTGTTTTAAACTAAATGATAGTTGGAGGTGCTCCACAATGACTTAAGTACAAAAATAACTTGTAATGTGAACAGAATGGAGTAAATTTTTCCATGACAATCAGTTTTATTTCTACAACTCTACTAAAATCTTTTCGTTAAACAAAGAAACACCTTCCTTTGAATTTGACCAACAAATTTTCCATAATATGGCAAAACTCCCAAACTAACAGACTCTGACATTCTCTTTCCTCTACTCATCCCTAAGTCACTTAAACAGAGGGAATTGCTTAAGCAAAATTATTAAACAGCAAACTTCAATTTGACAAAACGTCAATTTTAACTGATGGAGAACAAATACAAAGAAATGATGAAGTTGCCTTTAACCTTTACAGCATTACAAAGCTAGTTATAGAAACAAGCTGTAAAACACACCAAAAAGGTGAGCATTTCACTCCATTTTGTTTTGGCCATTTTGCTTTCAGAAGGAATTTATAAAAACACCCAAGAACAATGAACATTTGAACTTAAAATGATCCAGGTTTATTTTTACTCCAAAAGAAGAAGTCTCAATAGAGCTATTGATTTTCTAGCATTCATCCAATATTGCACAGAAAATGGACCTGACCTTGCAATCCCTAACAGAGACAAGGAAGCAGTCATTACAGTCATGGGTTACAATTGATTTTAGTAGGATTACTTGCATAAGTAAGGGTTTTCCGGGTACGACCTGTTGTCCCATTAGCAGTAAGACCAGGTGTACATGATTATGGGTCCTTTCAGCTCAGAAGGATGTGGTTTACCTTCCCGTTTTACACCCTATGTTTTTATTCCTGCGTATTTATTCCATATTGTTTTTGTTTTCTGGCTGACAGTCTCATCATTTTGTCAAGAGCCCCAGTCCTCCTTCCATATTGAGATTTATTGTTTTTTTTTTAACTGTGTCTTCAAATGTCATTCTGGGCTCTGAGCTAATCCCCGCTTTTATATCTTTTTCTTCCTCTGGTTCTGTTTCCTATGACAAAAGCCCCACTTTGGGCTAGGCACTATCTCTCACTGCATTTTTTAATTCATTACTACATTTTGGAACTCTCTAGAGATGATTAAGAATGAGACATTGTTGTACTCTGAACAACAAACACAGAGTAATTGAAAGCTAAAGCCTCAGCTCCCTTTCCCAAATGGTGTGAGTTTCTGCCTAGCTCTACGGAGGTTTCTCTCCACAGCTGCTGTAGAAATGCAGCTCCAAAACTGCACTGCTCAGATGGATAAAAACCTCCTAACTGTCAGTCTGAATATATTTGCAGCTATTTTGTTCTTTATCTCAAATACTTCTTTTTCCTTTTCAGTATTTGCTCACTGATGTGATTATAATAAGTCACATCTCCTCTCTGCCTTCATTTTGTTACATTAAATGCGAGGAGAGTGGAGGAAAGGTGTGCCAGAAGCAAAGTGACCATGTGTTTGTGCAGAGCTTTGCACAGTTGTGTTGTGCAGTGCCTGGCACAGTTGTCCTGTTGTGATTCAGGGCTCCATGGGCTGACTTTGTTACAGAAGGGGACAGCAGTGACCCTCTGGAGGATGATGCCAGCTTTATTCTGGATGGACACCATTATTCATTCAATTTTCATTGAGTTGCAAAGCTTTAGTACAAGAATTCTAGCAATTGATTATTTTTGTCAGTATTTTCAAAGAAATGAAGTAATGAAATGTACAGTATGTTTCAGTTTGCAAT
>NW_011096515.1:0-388 GCF_000146605.3 Meleagris gallopavo
TGGGGGTGCAGACAGGTGGTTGTTAGTCAGAAGCTGTTGCTAGAGGTCAAGGTATTGAGCAGACACGGACATGAATTCATTCTTTTACCCCTGAGTTCAGAATTAAAAGTTGCTTGAAATACAGAAAGGGCAACGCTGCACCAGATGAACTACCATTGTGTGTATAGCAAAAAGTGTCCATGTCAAAAGCTTACAGTGAGATCTGTTCTCCATAGCAGTAGGAACGACCTTCCAAACAGCTGCAACACTAAAAGCATGAACGTGAAGAAACAAATTTCTTCTTCATTATCTACGAGAAACTTCTGGTGAGCTTGAACAGGAAACAGTGGTGGGTAATATTTTTTAAACACTAGTCCTCTTACTTAATAGAGGAGGCAGCTTAACGCAG
>NW_011096516.1:0-355 GCF_000146605.3 Meleagris gallopavo
CAATCTGTGTCCTTTTCTGCAAGATGATTTATTTGCCAAAGAAAATCTCTTAGTGCTTTCTTGCTCTTACTCTAAAACACCCTGTTGCTTGTCAAACTCCTCCTGCCTCAGGGAGCCTCTTTTCATTCATACATGTTCCAATTAACAAGCTCCCCCAATACCTCTCTATTAGCTCCTCCCTGCATTTCCACTTATTGTTCACCTGTGGATTCCAAGGACTCTCTGTTCTCTTGTAATCCAGAAAAAGTCATTGTCTTGTTCTTTTCTCCTCCCCCTTTTTTCCTTTCTGGACAACCACCTGATGAAATTCGATCATTACTCGTCAAGTGCTATTTTGCTGATGATTTACAAAAAA
>NW_011096517.1:0-347 GCF_000146605.3 Meleagris gallopavo
GTAATAAGGAAAAAAAAAAATTAAACCCTTTACAATATGAAACAAAGAAAATTCATTTATTAGACGTGTATTTCTTGCTCCCACTGAAATCATTAAAAAGCCCAACACAAGCATATCTAAAAGCAAGGATGAAATGTGGCCTGGGAACCTCACCTTTGTTTCCTAGCATAAAATCTAAGTTCTTTACTCATATTGAGTCACAGAGTTTGTAATGCAATTAGTATTAATTCCTGATTCTTACATCCCTTGGAAAAAAATATAAAGGATGGCATTGAAAAATATCCAGGTCCATCAGATTTCCAGTTTGTTTGTAAGTAAGCACTACACAGGAATGACACGCATCTGCA
>NW_011096518.1:0-384 GCF_000146605.3 Meleagris gallopavo
AACTAAAGGAGAGAACAGTGCTTTTAATGTGCTGCAGCTTGCTGAGAGTATTATTTCCTTAGACAGCAAGGCAGCAGTATTAAGTTCACTCTGCCTGTAGAAAGCCTCATGCTTTTTTTCTCCACAAAAGCAAAGTTTTCTCAGCAGTACACATCTGAATACTTAGGGAAAAGTTGCTCTAGCTGTATCGGCAAAGATGATACTAAGCAGGAAATAAAAAGGAAAGGGAATGTGGTTAAACTCTTAAAAGTTCTAATGGACTTATAATTCTAGACACAAAGCAGCTGCTGTAGTTGCATCCTTGGTAATGCGAGCATGCAAACAGGAAAATATGATCAGGAATTATTATAAAAATTAAATATGAAGCTGCTTTAGAGAAACTAG
>NW_011096519.1:0-337 GCF_000146605.3 Meleagris gallopavo
CAGAAGCCATGTATGCAAGTGTCTTTCAGGCTGCTTGCTCAGGCTTTGGACCAGGAGCTGTTGTTTTGTTCATCTGTTTCCCAGACGATGACCTTACCAGTAGCGTTTCCAGTGACTACCAAGTATCTCTTGTAGCACAGCTGAGGGGGCAGCAGAACCAGAAGCAGACCCCTTGTGAGGAACATACACACGCACATTCCTTCAAAAAGAAATGAGACCTGAAATGAGCAGCAGACATTAGTATTCAAAATTTCCTCCCTCGACTTCTAATTTGATAGTACACAATAAAAAAATAGTACACAATTGTGAATAAGAAGAAAATAGATGCCTTAAATTA
>NW_011096520.1:0-482 GCF_000146605.3 Meleagris gallopavo
GCCAACTTTGATGATGAATTCTGGTTTACACCAGCTGAGAAACTGAGTTCCATTCTACCAGCCTCTTTTGAACTTCTGAGGGGTAGGACTAATCAGGCTATTTTATTTTGATTCTAATAGCAACCATAAGGCAGACCTATGCTCAGCAGTAGAAGCAACTGTCTTTGGAAACAGTTTCAAGACAGCTTTCAGCTTCTGGGTTGAAGCCAAAACTCAGAGCACGTGGCTCAACATGGGACAAAGCTCAGCTTCCCACATCCTGCAGTCACTAAGACCTTGCTCTTATGTGCACTCGTTCTAGAACGGAGTGTTCAAACAGTACAACTTCTGCATGGATTGCTGCCTGGTAGATAGACTCCACAGTGCTGCTTTCTTTCCCGGAGATAGATGTTGTCCAGCACCTTGCTGCATGACTACAGAGAGGCTGGCAGATGCTTGATGTACATTTTACCTTGGTAAATATGTTGTCTTCCAAGTGGTCT
>NW_011096521.1:0-760 GCF_000146605.3 Meleagris gallopavo
ATAAATTATATTTTGGCTCCGGCACATAAAATATTAATCTTGGTGCCTTTCCAAAATGTGGTCAGCCAGCACAGGCTATTCCACCGCCGGGGCTGCGAGCTTGAGGGAGTCCAAGGGCTTTTTGCTGTATAGCCAGAACATGTGGCTCGCTTGGACCTGGGATAATTAAGTTTCCATTTGTAGCTTTGGGAGAGCTGAAAAGGTGAAATGAGGCAAAGAGGGGCG
Organism: Meleagris gallopavo; assembly: GCF_000146605.3. Classification (NCBI taxonomy): domain Eukaryota; kingdom Metazoa; phylum Chordata; class Aves; order Galliformes; family Phasianidae; genus Meleagris; species Meleagris gallopavo. Next base: position 226 of record NW_011096521.1, read on the forward strand.
TTCAGGAGGATCTGCCTTCTGCAAAAATTCAAATAAGGAGCAGTAACAGCAGGAAAGTGTGCTTTGCCCAGATGTTTTGACTAGTGCCCTGTGGGCAAGGAGAGGGTGGCCAGATATTTTGGTTGTTGAATCATCAGAGAAGAAATCGAGGCTGACCATTTGCCAATATACTCAGCATTACCTGGGCAGTACAGGTGAGAAGCCATCTATGCCCTACAGTGATGACTGGATATCAATGGTGGGAATGACTGTTCTTCTACAATAAAGAACCTGACCAGCATTAAAATCATTTTCCCCTACCAAAACATCACCAAAACATCACAAAACCACACAGTTTGACTTTTCTATCCCATCTCATCTGTTTCATTCCAGGCACATGTGTAGAATCATAGAATATCCCAAGTTGGAAGGGATCCATAAGGATTATCAAATCCAGGTCCTGGCTCTGTACAGGACCACCTAAAAATCAGACTATATGACTGATCACAGTCACACAGAGGGTGGTGAGGCACTGGAACAGGTTGCCCAAGGAGGC
>NW_011096522.1:0-359 GCF_000146605.3 Meleagris gallopavo
TTATGTAGTTATGAATTATTAGTACGGTCAATAATTACTTTTAAATCATTTAGCACTGATAACTAAAAGGTTTTACAATTGATTTTCGGTTCATGCAGACAGTCTTCAAAATGAAATTGAAGTAGAAATTTTTTGAGTAGTAAAACATTTATTTTGTTGCTATTAGTCTTGTGAAGTCTTATCAGCAGACAGAGGTCTTTGAATTTTTGTAAATATACTGAGCCTGCTTTTCTTTTTATAATGAAGAGATCATAACAAAGATCCCCTCTCTAATACAGTCATGCTTTACTAAAGAATTTCCCTACTGGTGCACGGGGAACGTTGATGCCACAGTGTCTCAGACCACAAAGACTTCAGGT
>NW_011096523.1:0-479 GCF_000146605.3 Meleagris gallopavo
TTTCAAGACTGTACCTCATAAAAATGTAGCATACAAGCAAGTCAGAGACAGAAAGCATCTTTCCATCTTCCTAATTTTCATCATCCTTAATGGATTTAAAAATATAGTTGAGCAATCCTCAGTGACATATAATAGAACCTTATGGAAAACAGGTTGAATAACCGAGGAATAGATAGCTAACCACCTCTTTATTAAGTACAATCATTTATCATTGGTTTTCTGTATCCAATCTTAGAATCATCAATTCCTGAGGTTTTCTGACAGATAGAAAAAAAATGGATAAGTAATCTTGATCAGTTTTCAGGTTCTAGGACTGTGTATTTTGATGATAATCCAGGACCTTTTCGTGTCAAGCACGGAACATGAAAAATTAGTAAAAACCCATTCAAATTTTATCAGGAAAAGCGTGGCCTACAAAACACCAGCATTTCCCCTGCTAGTTGCAAACGATCAACCACTACCCACTACTGCAGTTTAAA
>NW_011096524.1:0-485 GCF_000146605.3 Meleagris gallopavo
GGGGGAAGGAGGTGGAAGGTCTTGTCTATAGCCGTCTCCTTGGGATCTCATGAAGGAAAATGGTCAGATATAGAAGGACCTGTATCTTTCTACAAGGTGAGAGCAAGTGATCATCTTGAGAAAGCGTTCTGTGTCTTTCAGTTGCTAAATAGGGGAGATAAAGGGAAAATTGTATTGTTTACACTATTAATGACTATGGAAAATTGATCAGAAAATTCAAGTTAAGATGTTACAACTGAATGTGTAGAACTTCTATTGGAGAGATATTCTGTAATAAATGGTCACAGATCAGGATTTTTTGAACAGCAGATTTTGGTTTCCTTCTGCTGGGGAATGGTTAGGTCAGGGCTTGAAGTGGTGATTGAGCACCTGGTGAAGGGGTGTGTCTGGCCCAGGGAGCACAGGCAGATTGTTGCTCCTGTGCTCCCCAGCCTGACCAGGAGGGCACGAGGTGGAGCCCCCTGGGCTCATTATAAGGGCCAGCC
>NW_011096525.1:0-760 GCF_000146605.3 Meleagris gallopavo
AAAAAAAAAAAAAAAGAGAGATCTCTAGTTGCATAATCTGAAGGCTATCTTCACAGCTCTGGAGCTTCACAGCTCCAGAGGTCTGAAGTTTGGAAATGTATTTTGATACCTGAAAAGTTTATTTGCAGAATTGCTGAACGGGATGTGCAGCTGGTTGGCATCTGTCTCACCTCATTGATTTTGGTGTGATGGTGATTTACAGCTCTGGTGACTTGAGCCTGGGGATTGCTGTGCGTACAGCCATCGAAACCGGGGGCTGCTCAATGCACGTGGCTTGTGCTGCTTTCATTTATCAGTAGGGGGAAAGTGGTCTAATTGGGTTGGGACTGTTTATATGAGTGTGTTTGTTTCCAAGAGTGAACAGGGTTTTGCTTTGTGTTTTTAATTTAATTACGCCCGCATTAGTGCTTTGCTGGTATTAATGACGTTTTGTAAATTATAGCGTCTCTGCTGAAATGCTGGAAACTGGGTGTATGTTAGTCCCACCTGAGAAAAATGCAGGTTGGTTTTTATTTTCAGTTAAAATGTTCAGAAAACATGTTCAGCTTGTAACGAGCTGCTATGTGGATCCATGGAAATCACCGCTCGCTTGTGTTTGTATAGCAATTAAAAGGGGATTACAGATGGAGGGGTGCTCGCACCCATTCCCCTCCCCTGCATTCCCAGGAGCCTCAAAGCCACATTGTTCCCCATAGCGGGTGGCATTGCTCTGTGTCACTGCTGTCACCACCAGCCTGGGGGACAGGGTAGGCTGTGGAAA
>NW_011096526.1:0-351 GCF_000146605.3 Meleagris gallopavo
AAAAAGGTGTTTTTTTTTTCCCCCCACAATTTCCATTTGTTAATAACATGCAAGCACCTCATTAACTCCGATAGTATGATATTTTTGGCTAGCCGCATTGCTAAGCATGTGTTAAGCTCCTATGAAGTGCAAGAAACTACCTTTGTAACAGCAGTGGTGTCTTCTGAATGCAGTTAGCGCCTCACCAGTGCTGATAAGGTGCGAAAAATGATCTTCCCATCTACAGTTGTGTCAACTGAATGCAATTAGCACCTTTACATGTGTTTAAAATCATGACCACAGGTAATACGTTTCAGCAGCCTGCAATACATTAGCACTTAATCCCATCTTTGTGAATCGAGGGGGAAAAAA
>NW_011096527.1:0-483 GCF_000146605.3 Meleagris gallopavo
CTTCAGGCTCATCCAGTTGAACATGTGGAAATAATACTGAGCAAAGGGACATAACTTTTTAAATTGGTGTATCCCCCCTCCAGTACACCTGACTCTGAGCTGCTGTGAGAAATCCCGAAGTGTCTAGGAGCTTGAGGAAACCTTGCTACTGCTCCAAAATGTTTGCTTGCATAGTTTATTTAGCTCAGACATGCCTCATTTCAAAAAGAGCAAAGAAATCACAGAAATGGGCAGGAGGAAAATCTTTGCATGCTGTTTTACAAAGCTACAGCTTTGCAGTGTGCTACAGGGATTCAGGACAAAATCTGCCGTGGATGCTTCATTCTCACCTTCACATTAATATTTCAGGTTGGAGGTCTGTTAAATTTCACCAGTAATGAAAGCCAACAGAGTCTCCCCACGTGAATATCACCCTTTCTCTTTCCTTAAGCCTTCAGAGGACAATACCTGTGGCAAACAGTCCCGGAAAGTAAAAGGGCAATA
>NW_011096528.1:0-1449 GCF_000146605.3 Meleagris gallopavo
GGCCAAGTTAAGATCTCAGTGGTATTATTAGAGTTTCAGTTTACACCAGTGTGAATCAAAACAAGCCTAGCCCTTTAATAGTTCTTGTGCTTGATTTCTCAAGCCTTGTGTGTCATCAATGTTTTATTTCCCAGACCTTTCAAAGAATGGGATAGAAAGTGGATTAAAGAACAGATCAACGGACTGTGGAAATATATAGCTGTGAAGAGCTTGTGCATATCTCTAACTCTCGCAGCCTCAGCAGAGGGGCCCTTAGCTGAGTGGTGGAGCAAGAGGCTGCTCCTCCAGCCCTGCACAGCCCTGCTGTCCATCATGGGCTCTCAGCCTAGGGTCAGAGACCTCCTCACTTTCTTTGTGATTGACGGGTATCCTGAAGGCTTTTTCTGTTGTATCACAGGTTTCCTGCTAACAGAGGTTGAGAACTGTAACTCTGATGCAGAAATATAATGGGAAAAGTAATTGAATTTTTTCTAGACTGCAAGTGTTTTCACAAAAAATCAAAATGCTCTTCACTCTCAGAACACCCAACTTTTCTTCCTTACACCAACTCGATTTATTTCCCTTAATAAAGGATGTAAAATTCTGGTTTGAACCTCTTAGCGCTTTAGGCATTTCTTAATTAGACAGACATGAAATTTCAATTTGTAGTTTGGGGCTGTGAATTTTTGGAAAGCTGGAGAGATTTTTCCCAATCCTTTAATGATTTTCTGCACCCACTGGGCTGAAGTCTTACCCTAAATCGTTTGGGCTGAGCATATACACAAAGGATTCTATCCCAAAAGATAAGGAGAAGACTTCGCAAGCAAGTGAAAACTTAAGGAAAATTCAGAGAATGTAACTCTTCCTAACATCCCATTCCTTTGAGAAACAGCAAACTTAGTATAATTCCTGTCTCTGTGGCTAATGGGGAAGGAGCCCTTTAGGCACACTCCTCCAGCCTCACTCTTGCATAGGACGTGCTTAGGTGAAACAGACAACACAACTGCCCAAGACATGCTCAGGACATTTCCAACTTACTTTCAGGCACTTCCTGTTGGATCAAGTAGTACTGAGCAGAGAAACCATCTTTAGCCACAGCCAGGTCAGTGTGGAAGGTGAGTGACAGCACGCCGGTGGTCGAGCGGATGTCCGATGGCATCTTAGTGCCACAGTACCTGCCTATCAAAGGGCCAACTGCAAAAGAAAAAGCAACAGTGTTAACTCTTGCCTTTTCCCCAGCCTCATGGGTCACCAGCAGGTTGGCATCACTCAGCATGGATGCCTTGGCAGGAGAGATTGGGATGAAAGAAAGGCAGGCTTTGGGAATGGGCTACTTTTTTATATCCACTGGCCCAGTGCCATGCAGTGTGCTGCGCAGAAATATCCACTGCAGCAAATATTGCTCTGCAATTGCTGGGAAACGCTCCAATTTGCTCTGTTACACAGTGTTGGTTCAGGGTAGGGAGATCC
>NW_011096529.1:0-476 GCF_000146605.3 Meleagris gallopavo
TAAAATTAAGGTTTGCATACAATGGCACTACTGTGAATAGTATTTGTATGCAGCAAGACAAATACTAAGCATTTTTAAACATTCATTATCAGGTCAAATTGACTTTCCTTGAGAAAATACAGCTCACTATAAAGCACTGAACTTAATCTTCCATAGATAAAAGATGCACCAAAGTGAGTATGGAAAGCCAACATTTGGCTCTAAGGAATAAATGAACAGCACTTGGGAGGGCATTAACCAGCAGTACAGTTTTTGAAAGAGAAGAAGGCTGCACAACACATTTGTTTCAGGACTTCAAAGTGAAAGCTTAATGAAGCTGTTCTCAGAGAGGCCTTTCCTTTTAGCCTAGCATGCTAACTGCTGATCTAGCTGAACAGCTGAACATTTCCATATCTTACAAACATATTGGGCAAATTTCAGCCAAAGATGTGCACTGACAATACCTCAAGACCTATGCAATTTTCCTACAAATCTAA
>NW_011096530.1:0-2045 GCF_000146605.3 Meleagris gallopavo
CTTTACTTCTTGCTTTAAGGAAAGGCTGGAATATAAAAGCATAGTTCCACAAGAAAGCTCTGACATCCAAGTTTGTTTCTTAGTTTTTCCTTACTCTGATGGCAAAATTTGTGCAACTTCTAGAAGGTTTGGTACAGTGCACAACCATGGCCCTCTTGTTGCTGATGTTGCTAAAAGTATTTTCTGCCTACATGCTTGCTAGTGCCTCTTTCTGTATGCCTCTAATGGCTTCACTGATGGGTAGATACCCAAACAGATTATACTGTTCTGTGTTATACTGTCAACAGTTGTTTTCAAATGGTGGTACCTTAAAAGACTTAACTTTGAAACTGACATAAGAAAGAAATTGATTTAAAAAGTAATCACAGAAAAACTGGGCTTTGAGAGAAGGATGGAGAGGACAGAAACACCTGCTCTTAGCATGATAAGAAGCAGTGAAAAAAAATATTTGATTATTTGAATACTAGATTAGGCAGGGGGAAAGCTTGGAGAATCCAATTTACAAGCAGATGATACACATTTATTCACTAAGTACACTGAATGGAGGAATCAAGTGCAAAAAATCAAAAGAAATGGAACAAATGTCTGACATTTGGTTTTGTAGCTTAGTGTTGCTCATATACATTTGAACAGCAGTCCAAATGTTTGTATTCAACCTCTTAATCATGCTAGAAGAAGGTAAATAAATACATTTTAGAAATTTCAGCAAAGACAAGTGATTTAAATGAAATTGGTAACGTGCAATAGCAAAACATACTATATGGTATAGACAGCTTGGCTGTCACCAAATTGAGATAGAAAGTAAGAACAACTTTATCACCATCCTAGTAATGAAAGCATAACTATTGTTGAAGTGATGAAAAGAATCTTGGCTGTTTTAAGAAATGGAGTTGTGAGCGCATTATTTATTCTGGTACTTTTGACAGCAGAACCAAAAAAAGGAAGCTTTTGATGGATTAGAACAATTACATTTTTTGTATTTTAGTATACTAAACTTTCTAACTTGACAGTTAATTAATGAGAACACATTTATTTAAGGAAACAACATTCTATTGTTAATTAATTATTTTTAATACACTACACTGTTATTGTGTATCCAGTTTTGTTCTGTCCTGGGTTTCTCACTTTAAGGAACATACCATATGAAAAACAGATTTGCCTACATATTTCAAGCTTTTTATTAGAGCTTTCCCTTTACTTTATTCCTACTTAATCAAGAACTGATTTAACAGTAGGTTTGATTGTAGACTTCTAAAGAGGAAAAGTTAAGTGAGAACTGATGTACATTCATTGAGTAACATCTTCATCTCTAAGCATTTCTTTTGGTTGGAATTAAAGTGTCATTATCTAGTGCATGGTTTGGGAGAACATTCATGGAAAAGTCAGACTGTGCCTCCACTGAGATCAAAGGGAGTCAATTTTTCAGATAGTAGTGGAACAGAAGCTACAGATCATACATTGTTAGTTCATTTTCAGAGGAGTTTAGGAGGGAGGAGAGGAACTTGTGTTATCCCGAAGAAATTGAAGTGACGTGCAGTGACTGCATGGATGTCACCTGGCTTTGTGTCAGTAATCTTTCAAGCAAATAAAGCAATTAAGGATATGCAATAGAAAGTTCTAAGGAAGACAGTAATTTTTTTTTCTCATATCTTAAAGAATAGAGAGTACAAAAGGCAGTAAAGAGTCTGAGTTCTGTTGAGATATAAAGCAGAATAGTAGAATTCTGTTTTTGTTTCTCTAGTGGGTACATTTTTCCCTGTTTTTGTCTGAATAATCAGAAGTGAAAACATAATTCTTTCTAAGGTGGAATCGATATGTTCCGGAGGCAGATCTAAAGAATTAAGGTATAGATGTAAGTATTTGGTGTCCTAACATTGTGAAAATGTATTGGAAATACATTTCATTAGAGCTAGTAGCTCTGCTATGCTGTGTTCTTAACATGTTTGTGACAAGGCCTATGACTGAGGAAGAAACTGTAAATAGCAGTGATAAGACAGGTAAGCACTGACCACAGATTAGCAGAGATTTACATTTTCAAATCAGTA
>NW_011096531.1:0-498 GCF_000146605.3 Meleagris gallopavo
ATCAAGTTAATACCCACACAGTGGGGGAGGGCAAGCTGTGTGCCAAGGAACTCAGAACCAGCAGCAGATTAAGAGATAACATTACATGAAAAAAATATACATCACCATGATGGGAATGCAGGTAACCTGCTAGCTCAGGACCGATGCATCACCAAACTCCTTACCACCTCTTTCAGAACTGAGCACTTTCTCTTCTCTTTCTTGACTAGGTTAATTTCACAGTTTCTACTGCAATCCATACTGAAAATTGATTTTGTAGTGGGTCTCTAAGTGTCCAATACTCTTTATTCCTGATTCAAGTTTGACTGCTGATAGAGATGCTTGGTAGGATGCAATTGGATCATAGATCTCATTGAGACACCTGCATTACTGTGACAGCTAGAGTATCTCCAGCCATGGAAAGAAACTACCTAAAGAAAGGGATTGAAACAGTCTTGTATGATGTTACTACCTACATGCAGTTCATTCACTGCATTTGAGTTTGACTTATTTTCATTG
>NW_011096532.1:0-412 GCF_000146605.3 Meleagris gallopavo
CAAGAAGCTGACAGCGCATGTGCAGATGTTAAATACCATAAGGAAGCAGCGTAAAGGAAGAAAATAAAGCAAACAGTTCAAAGAACAGCTTGCAGTGGAGATGCGGGGCCAACGTGCAATAGAAACGAGACTGGTAAAAATGTCCTCCGTGCTGCCACGTCTGGCTGGGAAGGCCAAATGTGAGGGACAGCATTTCTGAGATCCTACTCCTATTGCTACTTCAGGTGGGGCTCATTAATGCATTTAGTTGGGGGGATTAACTAAGTGATTTCATCCGTTCTATCTAGTAACGAGTTGAAAACAGTTTCCATACTGGCCCAGAAAAATCAGTCCTGCAATGGTACCCATATGCAGATTTGCATATTCTGTATTTCTTGTTCAAGGAGTCATTGGCATTGCATATGCTATAGCG
>NW_011096533.1:0-513 GCF_000146605.3 Meleagris gallopavo
CCTTGTCCTCTCTAGCCTTAGCTAAGTTGCCAAAATAGCATCTTATTTTAAATTGTCCTTACAAGCCTGTGAAGCAGCAAGCATGTGGCTAAAATAACCTGTGTGGATTACAGGGAAGTTACAGCTATAAATACGTGAATATTTTTAAAAAGCCATAGTACTATTCAGCACGCTGAACGGTAGGAATAAGTGATTCCTAATGCAAAGCCAGCAATGTCTGAGGACAGCATATTCTATTACTTCCAACCCATTCAGTTTGGATATTAGTGAACAGTAGTTCTTGCCCATCTTCTGGTTTGATTTTTTTTTCAATGTGTTCTCTGAACCTGATAAATGCGTTTTTTGTACCCACCTACATGAGATGATCTGTTGACCTCTGTAGCTTAAGCCTATAGCTTAGAAACCTTGAAATTATTCTTTATCTTAACAGCTTCCTTAATTCTGTATGTTGCAATTTCATCTTGATTGCTGTTAATAGGTGTACATCTAAGATAAGTAGTTCGGTGCATAGTG
>NW_011096534.1:0-483 GCF_000146605.3 Meleagris gallopavo
AAGGTCAGGCTGGATCATGCTCTGAGCAACCTGATCAAACAGTAGGTGTCCCTGTTTATAGCAGGGGAATTGGATTAGATGGTCCTAAGTGTCCCTTCCAACTTGTATGATTCTATTCAATAAGCATGTCAAAAGCAGCAACTGCCAGTTATAGCATGTATATAACATATATATGCATATATATGTTCTTCTACACATTTATATGTGCATTCATATATATAAAATGCAGAAATATCTCTCAGGTCTAAGACTGAAAACCAACTGTAGCATAATTTAAGTGAGAACAGTCTTTTAAAAAGTAGAAGCACTAACAATCATTGATAGAAAAGCAAAGGGAAGCAAAAGTGTCCAGATGAATTAAGTAAAAATAATAAATAAAAGTTAAGTTTTCTCGGGACTGTTCCCAATGTCTACGTTTCAGTTGTCACCCAAGCCTTCAGGACAGCTCTTCTCTCTGCTGATCAGAGCATACTGACGCACAAG
>NW_011096535.1:0-462 GCF_000146605.3 Meleagris gallopavo
CATTTTGCAAAATGAGATGTTTTACTTGTGGCAGAGAAGATACTGTGCTTTTGACAAAAAATACCAGCCGTTTGGTTTCTCATGCTCTGTATCTATGATTGGTGATCTCCCACCATAGCAGAAGAGAACTCTACTGCTATGCCAGTCTCTACTTTAGGTGGTGCTTGGATATAGTCACGGGAACTTCAGAGTATCTTATGTGAAGTGGAATAAGCATTCTGAATCGCATAATAATGACTTCTTGACATTTTCACAAGGATCTTCATTTTTTCCTCAAAAAGGCAACAACTCATCAAATTTCAAACAAAAGCTCCAGCAGGCGTGAAAAAAACCACACATATATTTTGAAGGCGTAATTGCTGGGTGTTTGAAGCGGATGTCTGGCTAGTAAAGACTGCTAGAAGTACAGATAAAAGCTGTTCATGGTGACGAAGCCTGTGAACCGAGCTACATTTTTGCTAG
>NW_011096536.1:0-352 GCF_000146605.3 Meleagris gallopavo
TTGTTAGTGCATCTGGCTCATAAAAAAGTGCATGAAGTTTTATAGCAAGGACGCTGTCAGTCTTTTCATAATGCTAGGAGTGCTCACTAGGATTGTAGTTCCAGTTGCCCTCATGAGGATGACGTTCTTGATGCATCAGTGTTTGGATGATGAATTGTAGATGGGCTGTCAGCATGGAAATACTGCTTGTGAAAGGCATGTTGTCTCAAAAGGTAGTAATTTTAGGATGAAGAGAAAAATAGTGCACTGTCAGTGATATGTCCTCTTCAATTCTCTGTCATGCAAAAGTGATAGTTCTCAATTTGCATTTAAACATCATGCTGTTTATAATCCATGTATTCCATGTACATTT
>NW_011096537.1:0-454 GCF_000146605.3 Meleagris gallopavo
CTGTGGTGAATAAAACGGAAAAGGGCAAGCTATCGAGAAGGTACAGAGGTGGCCCCGAGGGCCTTCACGTGCTAATGCGGGATGAAAAAGGCCAGAGATGTGATCTTAGGGCATCCTCCTTCAGCTTGTGCAGATAGCCCCATACTGAGGAGAACCGGGGAGGTCCGGGATGGGTTCCCACTGGATGATGAGACAGCTACTTTATCCCGAACCAGAGCTACGAAGCAATCCTTACGTTTTGTCTTTGGCTGTCAGCGGTCGGACGATGCAGTGACAACGTGCAGAAGGGCTCTGGACTCATCTTGCACTGTGCTACAGCGTCAGATCATTGTTTTTCTTTCTGTACACACGCTCTAATTGTATGATACTGGCAAAGGAGAGTCGGAACTGTGGATGTGTTCACTCGCTGCTTAATGATGCTTGCATAATCGGTGACATACGGGATCTCAATGAA
>NW_011096538.1:0-907 GCF_000146605.3 Meleagris gallopavo
ACTGTCTTCAGTTGGGTTTGCAGTGCTGTAGTTAGCTGTAGCAAAGACGTGTATGCAGAGCCAGTGCCTGGTTAGAGTGCAACAGGTAAGTTCTTATTCCTATGTACATGTGTGTGCACTTTGGTTCCTGCTTTGATTTTTCAAAAACAAAACAAAACAAAACAAAAAACCGTCTCTGCAGACATAGCAAATAGCTGACTCATCTCACAGCATTGTTCTTTTTACTGGAATAATGTGCTTGAAAAATCAATGTGAGAGCTATTGATTTAGGTGGTAATCTGGAGAGAAGATCAGACAGCAAATCAGATAACAGCTCAGTGCAGAGTTCTTCCTAGTATTATATTACCATGTCTGATGGATGGCAAAGAGGTTTTTTTTTATTCTGCTTTCAAAAATATTTTTTTTGCTAATGCTGCTATGCTAGGTTTTATTAGTTCCACAGTCTTACACAGTATGCAATGATGGCAAAAGTCAGAATCTGAAGATTGAACCCAATTCATAATATTTTCAGTGTATTATGATTTACCTCATCATGTACGTTGTCAACACCTTTTACCTGAGGATAGTAATGATAACTAATGAAAGACTGAACATAAGGAAGGCTGAAACTTTTTTCTGTGTTTCAGGGCTGCTCTAACGCCATAGACCAAACTCTCAACTCTATTAAGTGTATACCATCTCAGATCAGTGATAGGTTCATCCCATGTACTTAATCTAGTAACTTTTTTCTACTGTTTTCTGAGTTCATCATCTCTGTTTTGCCTTTCTTCATCCCCCCTTTCTTCCCTGTCGTTTGAATTTTTATAGGGGAGCTTCAAATTCTCCCTTACTTCCCTAACTTCCAATGTGCTAATTGTTAAGCTTGAATCCCTATCACTTTCTCCTTCCATTTTAAGCTCCTCTTCAT
>NW_011096539.1:0-617 GCF_000146605.3 Meleagris gallopavo
GAACCAGAGCTACGAAGCAATCCTTACGTTTTGTCTTTGGCTGTCAGCGGTCGGACGATGCAGTGACAACGTGCAAAAGGGCTCTGGACTCATCTTGCGCTGTGCTACAGCGTCAGATCATTGTTTTTCTTTCTGTACACACGCTCTAATTGTATGATACTGGCAAAGGAGAGTCGGAACTGTGGATGTGTTCACTCGCTGCTTAATGATGCTTGCATAATCGGTGACATACGGGATCTCAATGAAGACTACGTGCAGCGTGCTGTTTGTCTAATGAGAAATTTAAAGTGCATCTTTTCATGGTTCATCGTGTGATTGCTAAGAAGGCTGGAATTAGTGAAATTCCTATGTGATTGAGAGAAGGGCTTTCTGTCACTTTGTATTCATAAAAATAAAATTTGATTAAAAAGCTCACGTCTCTTTTCATGGAGGTATGAGAGTTGAGGACTCTGAAATGTACCTAGCGTTGATCTAAACGACAGTTACTAAAAGCTCAGGAATCGTTGTCTTGCAGAGAGTGGAACCTGTCACCCGTGATAAATTATAAATATTGCGCTATCTATACAAAAAGGAGTTCTTAACGGTGTCCATTAAAATAATAGTTTGCAAACCTACAA
>NW_011096540.1:0-414 GCF_000146605.3 Meleagris gallopavo
AGCCGGCAGGGAGGGAGGGGATGTACGACCGACTGGAGTAACCTCCCTACAAACTGCCCCCAAAATACACCGCCTGAGGGGCATCTCTCAGCCTCCCATCTCCGGAGCCGAGGGACGGGCTCGCCTCCAGCGCCAGCTCTGGGATGCACGTGGGAGAGGAGTGAAGTGCGGGGTGCCCGGATCCCCGGACGCCGCATCCCTCGCATCCCTCGCATCCTCGGTACCGCGGCTCCCTGCACCCCAGTGCCTCCCCCGGTGCCCGACCGTACCTGCGCGGGTCGGCATAGGGACGCGGGCGGCCCCGCTGCCGCCGAAGCGGGATGAAGACGAAGAGGAGGAGAACGAAAAGTGTGGAGGGGGAAGGGAGGGAAGAGGCCGGGGAGACCCGGGAAATGGTAGTCTCATCCCATGTGC
>NW_011096541.1:0-731 GCF_000146605.3 Meleagris gallopavo
TTAAATTTCTGTAACATGCCTTATTTTATATTGCTTGCCTTATGTCTCGAGTCCTGGATAAATACTCCTTTGACAGTTGTAGGAAATACTCCCTATCTACTCATGCAATCCAAATGGACTGGACCTTTTTCTTTCCTAAATCTTTGTTTGCTGTGTGCATTTTATGTAGCTATTTATTTTCTAGCACATACCTCTGGAACACAGCAAAAATTCAGATTGACTGTAAACCTAAATAAATTCTTCTGATATTTTGCCTGATTTGAACATACATTTTTCACTTCAGAAAATTTCATGTTACACATGATTGGAGGAAATTTTTCAGAATCTTGTATACCCAAAGATGAGTGAGAGCATATCTAGCTTTACTTCTAACTGATAATAACGTATTCTTTTCTTCATATAATTCCACAAGCTAATTAATTATTTTTGCAAATGAAACTGCAAATGGGTACTGATAAATCATATTCCATGCTGATTAACTGTGTGATCTAGGGTTACTTGATTAAATGCATTACACATTTGTTTAGAAAAGACAGAATGTGTCACAGCAAGGGAAAGCTCGTTCTGATATCATTTTATTTTTCACAAAGGAAAAATATTGATAGAGGCTGATCTTTCAAATATGTCACAGGTTAAACTAATGCATGTACAGAAATGGTCAGAGGGCTTTCTATAGACCCTACAGTGTTTTATCTAGTGAGTATACGTTAATGTGGATAACACATTCTTGG
>NW_011096542.1:0-495 GCF_000146605.3 Meleagris gallopavo
CACATTCACACAAACTTCCCAAGTAGTTTGCCCATTGATTCAAACACTCAAGCCAATGTGTCAATCTGTGAAATGATTTAGCATGTTCATTAAATATTTTCAAATACAAAGGGTTAAGTACCTTAAGACAATGAGTTATGAATTTGTTAGCAAAAAAAAAGAATAATATCAATAACATGTTACTTCCTGGCTTCTTGCTTGCTTTATGTTTAGTCTGTGCTCAAATGAGATAGAAAAGAGGTTGAAGATCTAAATTCAACTGAGGCAAAGCTCATAAAGAAAAATCTGTTATTAGCAGAAATACAATAGTAGTGGATCCCCTGGTATGCATGTAAACTATTTCCTAATAGCTTCATATAGAGGAATCAATTGCAATGGAAAATGGCTCAGAACTGATCCACTGATGGCCATCTTTTTGTAGAAGTGGCAGCTGCTGGACCTATATCTGTGAGCAGTTGCCAAGTTCTCTGCTGCAAGCTGTAAGAGCATTCTAAG
>NW_011096543.1:0-468 GCF_000146605.3 Meleagris gallopavo
ATTACCTTCCATAGCATTAAACTAGCCTACGTATTCAAGTCAGGGCTCTCAGCCTGTCTGCCAGTAGAGATTCTTGCTGCAGCTGCCCCTGAATTCAGCATTTTACCCCAGCTTCCTGATTTCCTTGGCAATGTAACAGTAACCTTTAGGGGTGACAGACAGGTCCAAGCAAGAGACATGTTTTAGAGCAGATTGGTTTATTAGTCAATACCAGCATGCAGAGTGTTACCTGCCAACCTCCTGAATATATCTTCAGAGAAGTGTTGCATTCTAATCTCACAAACATGCGAGAAGACGTGTGATAGAGCAGATTTGGGAGTGAAGAGCTGCTGCCTTCTGTGGCAGTGGGTTATCAAGTGCCTGCTTCTCTGCGGTGCCTGCTTGCAGGTGCTCACTCGTGGTAGGCAGGCAGAGCTGCTTACTCCTTCCTGGGTTGCTGCTTTCATAGGGGAAATGGAAGCTGCAAGG
>NW_011096544.1:0-701 GCF_000146605.3 Meleagris gallopavo
GTGAAAGCAAGCAGGTGCAAAAAATGAGAGCAGTAAATCCCCCTTCCCCTTCTCTGCTTCTCCATCTGCAAGTAAGTTGTTTAGAAGGAAATAATGGACGTGATAAATTAAAATTGAGGTAACAAAGAACAGAAAAACAATGCATGGAATTGCATAGAGAATAAATGAAAAATACACTTCACTCCCACTGTGTGAAGATCAAGATCCGTCATCTAATTGCACATTCCATGATATGTAATACTGAGTATTGGAGATGTCCATCCCAGTTTTTAACCTTGTGGTTATGTTCAGAGCTGATAGCAAGCTGGGAAATCTCTCTTTAAAAAAATAAACAAAACCAACACCTAACCATTTTGTATGAAATGCAGTGGCACAGTGGCACTGTACAGCTTTGTGATTCTCCTTCTGTATAATGGCTGTAGGCAGTGTTTGATGAAGCTTTCTCCAGAAGATTCTCCAGATTGATTTTTTCTGTTCCCACAAAGTGAAAAGCAAACAAACAGAAATCATTAAATAGTTACATTTAACAAGAAGGAAAAAATAAAAAGAAGGCATCAGGGGGAGCTTTTCATTCCCGGGTAACCTTGGCTATGGTCTGAAAGCAGGTAGCTATTCAAACTGAGGGCAAGAGAAACTCAAAAACCAGGAAGGGAGAAGCTCTTGTATTGCTCTCTTTAGGATAAGAGTGGAAAAGATGCAAG
>NW_011096544.1:2712-3334 GCF_000146605.3 Meleagris gallopavo
AATGATTTTTTTTTTTTAAATCTATCATCAACTAAAACTTTTAAAATAACCACTAGCAAGGAATGGAGCTCACACCTCTCCTTTTCCCGTACAAGAGTTCTAACTGCCCCAGGGCATCACAGTAACATGACTATTCTGGCACTAATCCTGTGCATGGTTCTTCCCCACTTCTTCCATTTACTTATGGAAATAAAAAAATATTCCTTTAAAATATAGAGCTGTTTCATAGAGGAAAGCCAAATTAGAATACCTTTTAAGTGGAAGATTGGGATAAAAGTTGAACATAAAACAAATCCCTCTGCCAGCTAGAAACTGGAGTCAGGCTGCCCACATCGCCTGCTCCTAGTACTTCTGAAGGAATGAATGAGGACTCCCAAGACCTCCTCCTCCTTCTGCACTTCTCTCTTGATCTGCACCATTAGTCATGCTATGAGCATGCCAGCTGGATAAAGCCCTTTAGGTGAAACAGGCTGAGGAATACCTTGCTTATGAATCCAAATTAGGCTTAAATGTAAATGGTGATTGGGCTACTCCACATTAGGCTAGTTCTGAGATTCCCAGGAAAAAAAAATAAAATGTAAAGCCTTCAGGAAGTAGTGGGTTTTTACATGGGCAGGTGGCT
>NW_011096544.1:17314-18871 GCF_000146605.3 Meleagris gallopavo
TGATACCATATTTTAGTAAATTACTTCATTTTACCTCTGATTGTTGCCGCTGTTTTCAATTATTTCGGGGTCCCCTATTTTCTTTTTTTTCCGGGGGCGCGGATCCGCGGATCCCTCCGCCCTTCTAGTCACGGATCTGGGCCGAACCAGCCCGTAAACCGTTGACAAACTTCCACAATTCTATTTCTTTCTCAGCCTTTGTGCCCTGGGTTCATTTACACTGTGTGGGCGGTACTCGGTGTGGGCATTACTCGGGCTACAGTGGGTTGGAGATACAGGGGGTGGTTCTGGGTGGTACTTAATGGGTCATGGGTACCCAGGGCAGTCGCGTGTCACGGTATATAAGCAGCTGTTGCACAGCAATAAATCGGCACTTGAGCTACACCCTATGTGTGTGTCTCTTGTGTCCCTGCACTGGGTGGGGTGCAGACAGTAGAGCGCTGGTGTGGTGTTGCTGACTGGGCAGGGTTGCGTGGAGGTTGGCAACAATTGGTGACCCCAAGATGATCAAGTGTGCGTGCATGGGTAGAGGATAGCAGCTCACAGTATGGCCTCTATGCAGCAGGTGGTGAGTATGCTGAAGACACTGGGGAAGCAGGCAGGGGTTTTGCTATCATTGAAAGCCCTTACGACGTTGCTCCAATTGATGCAGTGTCGAGGTTGCGGGAGCACGCCCACGGAGTGCTTGTCCCGTGGGAATTTAGAAAAGGCGGCAGAGGAGTTGTGGGAAGAAGTGAAAGCAGGAACAAAGGGTGCAGTGGATAATGCTGCTACCTGAGGGAGCTTGGTTCAGGTGTTGAAGGCAGCGGGAACAGAGGCGCAGTGTTGGTGGGTGGCCCAGGAATTGGTGTTAGGTTGGCTTGGGGAGGAAGGTGAGGAGTCAGGGAAGGAGCCTGCGATGGGGCGTGAGGAGGATGCTGCGGAGGTTGAGCAGGGGAACAGGGCGGAATCAGAGGCTGGGGAACAAAAAGAGGAGTTGGGGGCTGATACACCTGGAAGGAGCGGCGAGGCTGGGGGAATTATGCCGAAGGCGGAGGATGCTGTGCCTTGGGTGGCACCTGTTTGGCCTCCTGCGGCGTCTAGTTGGGGGGTCACCGGAGCTACACCAGCATTCTCATATGCCCCCGGGACGGTACCTATGCCCACTGCTGTCTCAGTGGTGGTGCCTATGGCCCCTCCCCCGTATGCTGGAGGGGGTGCTGTGGGGGTGGAGGCAGCCGGCCCGCAGTTGGAGTGAAAAAAGGGAGAGGGAGGAGGAACCGGGGCCGGTGATTGGAGGAGAAGGGGCCGGGCAGGTAGAGCAGGAACTGAGCATAGAAGGGGCAGCAGTGGCGCAAACAGCAGCACAGCAGCTGTTGCGCAAGATGCAGGAAATGGTAAAAGAAATGATTGCGGCTGCTCGAGGAGTGGAGTGGGCGGCAAAGAGGGCGTCATCAACCACCAAGGGTGCTGCCTTAAACGACGCCCTGCAGGAAACTCGGAGGGAGTGGCTTATCAAGGCTAAGGACTGTGCATTGACGGGCTGTCAGCTGTGGACCATTGAACCTGATGCACCCC
>NW_011096544.1:20063-20649 GCF_000146605.3 Meleagris gallopavo
AAACACTAGAACAGCCGGTGGCACCTGGAACCGTTGTAGTTGGGGCGGGGGCAGGAGATTTGGGGGTGGAAGTATCTCCCCAGTCCACAAATGGCAGCCAGATCCTGGCTAGGGCAACTGGCTGTTTACCGACGCCGCAGGCAGGACCTCCGCTTATGGCCCTCTCTCTTGAGCTGGGCAAAAATAGACCCCTCATTCAGATTCAGGTTTGCATCACAGGATTGTTGACACGGATGCCCCCTAGGTGGTACTGTGATGCGCTGTTGGATTCAGGGGTAGATATGACTGCCATGCCCATAGGGAGGTGGCCGGTGCGGTGGCCTGTGACGGCGTCTACAGCCACGGTTAGAGGGGTTGGTGGGATTTCGGTGGGACAGTGTACTGTATATCCCGTTATTCTTAGTTATCGAGATGAGGATGGCAGCTGGAAGGAGTTGAGCCCGACTCAGCTATATGTCATGGACATTCCGGTTCCGCTGATTGGGTGCAACGCACTTGCCGCTGTTGATGCGCTCATTTCCATTGAAGGCAAGTTAGATAGTGGTCTGGGTTTTTAGTAGGGGCCGCTGGGAAAGTAACCTGCTGG
>NW_011096544.1:20655-23102 GCF_000146605.3 Meleagris gallopavo
TGACCTGGAAAAGTGATGACCCAGTATGGATTTCTCAGTGGCCCCTCGCTCAGGAAGAGTTGAAAGCTGTTAACAAATTAGTCCATCGGGAGGTCGCTATGGGACATTTGGTACCTTCCACCAGCCCGTGGAATTGCCCTATTTTTGTAATTAAAAAGAAATCAGGACAATGGCAGCTGCTGCACGATTTACGAGGAGTCAATGCAGTTTTGCAGGATATGGGGCCTTTACAGCCGGGACTACCTTTACCATCCATGGTACCTGACTCCTGGCAATGTCTGGTAGTTGACCTGAAGGACTGCTTCTTAAGCATTCCTCTACATCCAGACAATTCACCTAGGTTTGCCATGACGGTTCTAGCTGTTAACAATGCAGAACCAGCAAGGCAGTACCAATGGACTGTACTGCCACAAGGTATGAAAAACTCCCCCACCATTTGTCAGATGTATGTTGCCTTGGCCCTGAGACCCTTTCGAGAGAAGTACCCGCAGCTCATGGTGTATCACTATATGGATGACATTTTGGTAGCTGGGGAAAATTTGACGCCTGACATAGAAAAGGACCTTTGAGAGGAGTTATTAGCGAGAGGCCTCAAAGTGGGGGAAGGACAAGACCCAGAGAGTGTTTCCTATTAAGTACTTAGGTACCCTGGTAGAGAAGCACCTGATTCGGCCGCAGAAGGTCATCTTGGTGGATACGGCCGTGACAACCCTGAATGAATTAGATTCTAATAGGGGCTATACAATGGCTCCGACAGTTCATGCCATTGGCACCGGCAGATATGAAAATCCTAACCGACGGTCTCAAAGGTGATACAGATCTAGCAGCTCCACGAGAATTATTGTCGCACCAAAAGCATGTTATCTCTTCTCTGTTGTCTCGCATGCAATCCGCGGCCCTCTATCGTCGGGTCCCAGGGGAGAGACTACGAGGTCACATTGGTCTGCAGCGGGAGGGAGCCATAATAGCATTACATCAAAGGGGAATACAGCGACCGATCTTACGGGGCTGTGTGGCAATGCCCAAAGTTGCTTTGCCTCAATGGGGTGCTCTTATTAGTCAAATCATTTCTTGAGTCCGGCAAAAGGTTACCGCTCTCATGGGGGAGGAGCTTGAGTCAGTGTCCATTGAGATTGCAGGGGATGTTTGGGCGCAATATCTTCAGAATAGTCCTGCGGTACAAGCCAGTTTGGAGGGTTTTCTCAGGGAGGTAAGAGCAGTGCAAACTACTTCATTGGGGACGCTATGTAAGCTGGTAACAGTTATACCACGGGTTCCAGTCAGTGATCAGCCGCTACCAGGTCGGACCCTTTTCACCGACACTTCAGGGAAAACTGGGAAATATGCTGTGGTGTGGCACGATGGGAAGCAATGGTGCAAACGGGTTGAGATCTGTCCAGACACATCTACCCAACAATTAGAGCTGAAGGCAGTGCTGTTAGCTCTGCAACTCAGCAAGGAAGAACCAGCAAATGTGGTAACTGATAGCCAGTACTGTTTTCAGATGGCTATGTTGTGTAGGGACTGCATTGGGGGCACCACCCCCACCGCAGTCGCCTTCTATAATGCGCTGTCCCTGCGCATGGCCCCTGTCTTCTTCATGCATGTCAACAGTCACTTGGAGTTGCCTGGGTTTATCTCGAAGGGCAACAAGCTGGCTGACGCAGCATGTTACACAGCTAACATAGACACAGCCACAGCCGCAAAGCGTTCACACCAGCTATATCATCAAAGCCTTAGCCCTCGCCCGCCTTTACAACTTACCGCTACCTGCTGCTAAACAAAACGTGGCGGCTTGTTCAGCCTGTTCCACTAATTTACCAACACTACATCCAGGGTGAACTCGTGAGGGTTGTGCCCCCTAGAGTTGTGGCAAGCAGACGTAACCGAGTACGCACCATTTGGGCGCCAGAAGTATCTGCATGTCATGGTAGATATTTGCAGTGGGACGATATGGGCTACTGCATTAACAGGTCAGACAGCTCGACACTGTGTGCAAGCCCTGCGTCAAGCAGTATCGGTTCTCGGTGTGTCGCAATGCCTAAAAACTGATAATGGGCCAGGTTATCACAGTGCCGTGTTCCGCTCCTGGTGCAACCTGTGGGGCATTGAGCACGTCACAGGAATAGCGGGCAACAGCACCAGTCAGGCCATTGTCAAGCAGACGCATGCCACACTGAAGGGGCGTCTCGCAGCTCTTAGAGAGGGGGGAGGGATTCCCCGGAAGGAACTGTGCCCCTTGGCGTTGTTATTAAGAGCTCTATACAGTTTGAATCACTTGGAACAATGAAAGGGTGATCATGATTTCAGGGAGGAGCAGCAGCCAATTGGGGTGGTATACGTTCGAGGTCTGGATGGGGTATGGTCAAAAGAGCCCCGTCCGCTCTTGGTGCTTGGGCACGGGTATGCTTCTGTGGGGGGTAGTGGCAGCCCACGCTGGATCCCCG
>NW_011096544.1:23820-26622 GCF_000146605.3 Meleagris gallopavo
GATGCGGTGTTGCTGACTGGGCAGGGTTGCGTGGAGGTTGGCAACACACTGTATTGTTCAAAACTGCCTTCTAACAACTAGTGTTGTATTAGAAACTGCATTTTATGTTCCATACTCAGAATACAAAGCACTTGTAAAAGGAAGGTACTATCACCTCCATCTAACAGAATAAATTAAGAAAGAGAGAGTGAATTGCTCAACATTACATCAGCCTGCATCAGTAGCAGCACCAGGAGAAAGCTGTTTTTTAGTCTAATATCAACTTGAACAGGTGAATTAAGTAATGACAGGTTATTGATTAGCTATTGTATTAGGGTGCAAGCTAAGCAGGAATTTGGAGAAAACAGGATAAGGGACAGAGTGCTGCAATGGAAAAACAGGATAAGGGATAGAGTGCTGTGGTAAACTGAATGGAAAGAATGTAAACATTAGGAGGAAGTGCTGAGGCATTGTCAGCAAGAACCAGTTTACTTCTGATAGTTGAACACAAAACTAGGCTAAAGGTGAAGACTCAAAGAGAAGAAGACTGCTAACTGCATCTCCACGACCACCAGAGGAAGACCCCCGCTGTGAACCACGCATGCGTCAAAGGGAGAAGCAGCAAGCAAATGAGTTTCTGAAAAATTAATGAATATGTAACTAAATTCCAGGACATGTTTTGAATATGCATAAGGTTGCTTTACAAATTTGTACCGCTCGTTTGTTGGTGCGCGTTAGGAGGAATTATCCCCCACATACCCAACGATACACATCTCGTTGAATAAACGTGCCTGCTTTATAACCTAACTCTGGATTATAGAGTCTGATTCCGCAAATCAGGGGATAAGGATCATCATCTGAGTATGTTAAACCAGGCAGCACAGTCTTTCCTGTATATAGAACAGAATTGGCAGCTCAGAACATCAGTCGCAATTCGCCTTTTTTCATGTAGCACATGAAATTCTCAGATTTTTAGTCTGAGAAAAGGAGAAGCAGCTCTCCCATGCAACTGAAAGGGAAATTGATCACTACATAATTTACTCATCTGTCAGTTCACTAAAGGTGTATCTGGAATATCATAAGACTGCAAAATATTCAGACATATTAGTATAGAATACGCATAAATCAGCTAAGTTAATTTTAAAATCAGCAAGTGTACTTGCAATGCATAATAATCTAACTGCAAACGTAGCAGAGTGCATTAAGCAAAGATCAGTATTAATGTGCACAATTTTTCCTTTTTAGTAAGCAAAGGCTATCATAATAATCATGCTGGTAGTTGTCCAGCTTTAATGACTGCAATCATGAGGGCTCCACAGGTGCAGCATGATATAAATAGCGTGATCTGCAGTGCACAATTAGTACATTTAAGTATTTACATTCATTCTTGCTTTGAAAGTGTACTCCTCTAAACACTGTGCAGACACTTGCATACAAGACCATGTGGGAAACAGAGCAGCCAACAGACTATTTTGTGAGACACCATGCAATTCTTACAAATAAAAGGAAACCAAATGATCTGAAAATGTGTGTTCGAAGAAAGCCTCAAGCTCCCTTGCCAGTGTGGAGAAAGAGGTGCTGACTCTTTTGCTGGTGCAGAACAAAAGACCTTTATTCTAGGTGCTTACCACCTTTTATACCTTCCCAACACAACAGTTTTCCAGCTCAACCAAGACTGCTTACATGTAAGGGCTAGGTGCCTTGTAGGTGTTTATGTCCAGCTCAACTTATTGTTGAGCTTTACCACTCATTAGCAATACAGAGACGCACATCTCCTACTTTTCTATTAATAGAAAAAGCAGCTGGGTTGGGAAACAATCCTAAAAGTAGAAAACTCAAATTAACACACAGAACAAACTACGGGCTCTTTAAAATACAAACAATAGTCTATGTTAATTCCTGACTGTATAATTAATGAATATACCAATGTTATGGTATAGCAGTGAACAATTAACGAATATACAGACGTTAAGGCATAACAGAGAGCTTGGCTACGATATTATTACACCAAAGCAGGAAACAGAAATTATAGCCAACCTCACCCGTAACCTGGGCTCACATAGGAAACTCCAGTGGAGCGAAACTCCAGAAGACATAGATCCCCACTCGTGGTCAACTCTTAAATAGAGCCAGGCTCCACCCCTTCCTGCAGCACAGGTGAATTGCCTTCACCTGTGCTCCCATGGCTGACTCACTGCTCACCTCAGGTGATCAATCAGAGGTTCAGGCCATGATTCAGCAGTCCCATACACTCCACCCCTTCACAGTGTGAACCAATGATTAGGTTGACTAAAGGGTGTGCTTTTCCTGATACAGAGATCCGATATACCGCAATGCTTATACAATTTCCATTTCAAGATGAGTGACGATCAGTGAATGTTGATATTCTTTTATGGGCCAGTGCTCGATGATGTTACTGGAAGCATGCAGTCGTGAGGTGCAGGTCCGTCCTATGTTCCATCAGTCCCACGTAGACCATCACCAGGTGTTGCACGTGATCTGACAGTAACACTGGAACGCTTTGATGACATTTTGTTCCTTCTGGTTTAGGCAAGTGTTTAAGAGAGAGACATTGTAGTCCCAGCAGATCTAAGGAGGCACAAATTATTTGGGGCCTGGCTTACTACTGAGCCCTGCTCAACACTATTCAAGGGAAAGAGAATGTCTCCAAACCTGCAATGGAAGCTCAATTGGAGAAAAGATCTATGCTGGTGTCAGTTGCCTCCACAGAAGAAAAAAAGTGGCTGTGAAGATCATCTTGCTTAGAATGGAAAGAGGAAGAAAAGAAAGAGGAAGGAGGAAAGGAAGAGGAGGAGCCATTGA
>NW_011096545.1:0-408 GCF_000146605.3 Meleagris gallopavo
CCAGCTGTTCATCCTGCAGGTCCCAGCAGCAATACGTGTCACTCTGCAGCCCTGATCTAGCAGTGCCTGTTGGTGTCATGGTGGGCTGAAACCCTGTGAGTAGTCCTCATTGCCTTGCCGTGTTTTGATATTTACAGCATCCTCCAGAACCACAAAAAAAAACACCCTGAACTTGTGTCTGGAGGAACTTTGGGTGTTTTATTGTATTTGTACCATTGTTGGAGCTGTGGTCATGTATCAAAATAGCCCCTTCCACTGGAAAGGAAATTGTCTGCCACTGAGAAGTGCCTTGCTTCTGTATCACTATCTAGAGAAAACAAGTTCTGTTTTTTAAACTATCATACTTTAAAGCTAAGCCAGAGATTCATGCAGACTCAACCTTGTTAAGGTTTTAATTAAAAAACATTT
>NW_011096546.1:0-481 GCF_000146605.3 Meleagris gallopavo
CATTTTCTTTGTTATAACAACTTTCAAAAGAGTTCAGACAGACTGAATAGACTGAAGTCCGAAATTAATATCATATACATGACTTTGAAAATGTCTTACGTTGTTCCATTTCAGCAGCACGATTTGAAGGACCCATGTTAGCCTCAGGCAGGCGCACAGGACTACCACTCTTCGGTTTGCCATCTGACATACTGAAAGGGAAAATGTCATAGTAAGGGCAACAAACAGCTATCTGAGACACTATTGCTTTACTCCTGTAGTAAAGGGAAGAGAGTTGCGACAAGGTGGGGGTCAGCCTCTTCTCCCATGCAACTAGCAGTAGGATGTGAGGGAACAGCCTCAAGTTGTGCAGGGGAGATTCAGGTTGGACGTTAGGAAATAATTTTCCAAAAGAGAGTCAGGTGTTGGAACAGGCTGCTCAGGGAGGTGGTGGAGTCACCAACCTGGAGGTATCAAGAACATTCAGATGTTGTACTGAGAG
>NW_011096547.1:0-465 GCF_000146605.3 Meleagris gallopavo
AGATTTTAGCAGCATTACCGTTGCAGCACTTCTTTAAAAACCAGTGTGGGATCTCATCTTTCTGGGAGCACATGCGTGCAATTTACAACCTCGCAGCCAGCAGCATGGCAACCCAGATTACTGAATTCATCATTTCCCGAGAAGGGAAGGCAGCTGCTGAGGCACAGAGAGGTTTCAGTCGGGCGAGACCTGGTCATTATCTGATAATGTGAGAAAACACACTCTGCTTCCTAGACTTCAGCTGGATACAAGATTGCATCTCACAAAGTGGAGATCCCATCCTACCCTTAGCTGCATACAACCAAGCCATCACCAGAACCAACCACATAACTAATTCTGCTCATGGACGTTCATGAAACACACAAACAACGAGTCTCTAAGACTCGCCCTCCTTAGGGCAGGGACTCAGAACTGTGACCAAACTACTGTGCTATGGAAGACACTCTCTTCTCCTCTACTGTATTT
>NW_011096548.1:0-475 GCF_000146605.3 Meleagris gallopavo
TATTAGAGTTAGACATCTCATATATTTTTGCTCTTAGAATTCAAATTTCTTACCAAGGAATACAATGTAGTAGTGAATATTCAGAGAAGAATGTATCCAGGTGGAAAGGAGGGACTGAAGCATTTGATGTTGCCAGAGGTCACAGCACCTCTTGGGAAAAATATTGTGTCATCAGGACTTATCTGCAGTTGTGAGTAATGGAGTTTTCCCGTGTGATATGTTGTTTATTTAAACTACCAATAGGTTTTGGAAATCAGGCACCAAGTTGCTGGTTTTTATTTTTTCTTTTTTTCTTGCAAGCTATTGCACACACTCATTTGGAGAAAGGTAGCTTCTGTGAACTTGCCAGCGAGAATGTGTTCTCTCCAAAATATCTAGAAAAAGATGTCACAATGAAAAACCTGCCTGAAAAACAGAAATCTTGCTATCCTCTTTATTCTAGACTTCAGGGAGACTTCAAGCAGGTATACATCTG
>NW_011096549.1:0-691 GCF_000146605.3 Meleagris gallopavo
ACCTCAGCAGTTCAAACTATCTTGCCTAGGGTGCGAACTTCATTTCCCATGATAACTTCCAGCTGGGGTCAGCATGCTACTTGGAGCTTGAAATTGATGCTATTTCCACAGCAGTTCCTGGCTTCTGAAGGTTGGCTTCAGAGCTGGATGACAAGCAGGTGTAGGAAATACACACAGCACTGCCATTCTACAGACTTGCTGGAGTTTCCAAAGGATTTTAGAATACTCTCCACCAAAAAACATGGAAGGTTTTCGCACTGCATCTCTTTTGACATTTTCATATAAGCATATCTGTCAGATCTCCATTTGTACAGACACCTGGTCTGACTGCACTTCATACACTGTAAAGCCTATTATGCCTTCTGACATTGACACTATTTTTTTCTCCAGCCAATTACAGAGGTGATGAACTGGGGGAGAAAGAGTCTTACACAAATTCAGACATCAATATTCTGTGTCTGTTTCTCAGTTGTCTATGGGGAAGGGAAAAAGATTATCAGTTTAACAATATTTACTCACAGGGAATGCCTAGATTTTATCAAGTAGCCATAGTAGAACAGGGTCCCTTCCTTCTCCCAAACTGCCTTCATCTACAACTACCCAGAGGTGACAAACACAGCCTGTGCCGTCCCCTGCCTTCCTGCACACTAGCTATGCATGAGGGATGCACCAGCCTACAGCTGAATCTACT
>NW_011096550.1:0-431 GCF_000146605.3 Meleagris gallopavo
GGGAACCCGTAGCACACCTTTTAGAATCGTAGAATTGTGGAATCATTTGAATTGGAAGGGATTCTTAGAGGCCATCCAGTCCAAATCCCCTAAAATGAACAGGGACACATACAGCTCCATCAAGTTGCTCAGAGCCCTGTCCAGCCTGACCTTGAATGTCTCCATGGAGAGGACATCCACTACCTCTCTGGGCAACCTGTTCCAGTGCCTCACCACCTTCATTGTAATAAATAAATAAATAAATAAATAACATATATCCAATCCAAATTGTAGTTTTAGGGATAGAGTTGCCTAAGAGGATAAAGTGTAGGACTCTGGCCTGCCTTTACTGGAAGACTCTTCTGGCCATTACTGCTCTAAGTTTAGCTCAAACTCAAAATTAAAAAAAAGCAGATATAATTCTCATGTTGATTTTAGTTGTTTTTCCGCCA
>NW_011096551.1:0-476 GCF_000146605.3 Meleagris gallopavo
TCTTCCTTCTGCACATCTAGGATTTATTGTTGGAATTCTCTCTCTTAATGGCTGCAAAGTGACTCATCCTTTATTAAAATCTTGAAACAGTTCATCAAATTGTCATCCCCCAAAACTATTTCTTGCTTGTTTGCGTAGGATGAGGCTACATAAGTCACAGAAAGACTCAGAAAGGCTATGAAAATTTCAGTGTAGTTTTAATAACTTGATTGTAACATTTATACAGTGTTTTCTATTCTCTTCAAATCTCATTAGCATGTAGCACTTCATGGGATAAACTGAATGCGGGCTATGCCTGGGA
Source organism: Meleagris gallopavo (assembly GCF_000146605.3). NCBI lineage: Eukaryota > Metazoa > Chordata > Aves > Galliformes > Phasianidae > Meleagris > Meleagris gallopavo. The sequence goes on from NW_011096551.1 coordinate 302, forward strand.
TCAACATTTTATTGCCAAGGTTTTGGCCCTTTTAAAATCTGGAAATTTACCAAATCTTTAAATCAAATCCTGGGTGAGAAAATTGCAAATGGCCATCTTCGTGGAAGTAAATTTAGCTTTTATACTGTTAGCTAACCAAAATTTCTCCAAATAATTGCATGGAAAAAGGGACACT
>NW_011096552.1:0-347 GCF_000146605.3 Meleagris gallopavo
CCAAAAAAGGGCTATAAACACCACACAGATCTGATCCTTCAAACTAGCGCAGAAAGGCTTCTTTTCTGTCACTAGTAAAACCTGAAGTAATTATTTTAATCCTGCTTTGAGAAGGAGAAACAAATGGCTGTATGTGTGCCTTCTGGTTTCTAATCAGGGTGATCCAAAGAGACACTCAAGGCACATTTCTGCTGACAGCAGCCAGCTATGGAGCATCTGCTGTTCCCAGACACCTAGCTAACCACACGGGCTCCAGGGCCAGACCCTCCAGGGGTATAAGTCACCCTGACAGCAACAGCTTCATAAGAACTGTCCACTTACAACAGCTGAAGATTTAGCAGTTCTAC
>NW_011096553.1:0-609 GCF_000146605.3 Meleagris gallopavo
CAAGGACCGCACCCTGCTGATGAGAATCAATTTGTGAACAGAGGCTTTGAGTGTGATCCCAATATAATACCAGTACGAGAAAGCGACTATGATTTATCTCTGACTGAAAGAATTAGAATCAAGAGCTCACCTTCAGGGAATTCATGTGTCTGCTTCAGCCCATCACTATTATTAGAGTATCCTTCAAGGAATGTAGAAAGTATTTGGAGGACCTGGCTGTAAATATTATTTCCTCCTTTCTCTGTCATTGTGAACACGATAAAGACTGGAGAGACTTAAGATGTGGTAGGCTCACTTCAGTCTCTGTGGCGATCTTTCCTAAAATGTGACTGGCCAAGAAGAAGACCAAACCAAAGAGAAGTTTTTTGAAGACTTCTGCTTGCAATTTTCAGCGTGCTTTTAGAAAGGGTTTTGCGATCCCCTTTGGTAAGGAAGGAAAAAGAATCAGAATGGCAGCAAAGGCCCCCAGGAGGCGTAGAGCTCTGATGAAGGCAGAGAATCATTTTGAGCAAAGTAAAAATAAAACATTGCTGTTGTTTGATACTGGAGGACACTGGAACGGAGTTCTTGGGTGAAGTCTCAACTCAGAGCTGCCAAGTATGCCATTCA
>NW_011096554.1:0-464 GCF_000146605.3 Meleagris gallopavo
TCTGAGGCTGCTCTATTGAAATAGAAAAATGAGCTGGGAGAGAGCTCTGTGGACAAATAAATATCCTCTTATTTCCATACGTGTCCTGATATCACTGAGGAGTCTGCAAAAAGAAAAAGACTTGCTTACTGACTACTTATTTTGTGGATTTTTTAAGCTGAGTTTTAAACAGGAATGATCACACAAACTAAAACTGCGCACAGAGCTCAAATTTTGAAAACACACTTTCAGAAAGATATGCATATTTCATTTCCTATTTTCTTACAATGCTCAGCTGACATGTGAGCTTTAAAGCTGCTTACCTCAGGAAAAAGGGTGCTGCCTAAATTTCCTTGCCGCATTAGAGGGGTCTGTTGTAACAAAATAGAGCAGAGCATGCACTGTGCTGCTGCCCATCACTCACTCCCATTTCCAGCGTGGGAGTGCTGTGAGGACCATGTGTTACAGCTGCTTTGTCCTACGAG
>NW_011096555.1:0-610 GCF_000146605.3 Meleagris gallopavo
CTGTTCCAGAACTTGGACAAATAACGCATAACTGAATTGGAAACACTACCTTCTGCCAGATCTGACAAAAAGGGGAATTTTTTAGCAGGTATCTAGTACACCTACCAAATCAACTCAAAGTCCAGAATAAGAGAAAAGCAAAATCTGAAATAGCCCAACCATTACTGATCTAGGTGCTACTCCTATTTATGTATTAGGGAAAAAAAAACTAACAAAAAAAAAGATGAAGTGAAATGGAAGGGTACAGTGATGAGAAACCGCTAAGATTGTGAAATGGATCTATCGTAGAGCAGATCCCTCTCTTCCAATGAGAAACAATGCAGAAATGATTGAAGGAGTGCTAGTTAACAAGGAGAGCCTACACCACGCAATGCAGCATTTGGCAGAGAGAAAAGCTCGTCACTGACAGCTCTGCGCTTTGCCTCAGCTCTGCTCATGTGGCAACCCTGCAGTGACACTGGTTTCGGCTTTCTAAGCCTCATCATCTTACAAACACAAAAAAAGTGAGCAAAGCGTGAAGCAGACAATTTTTAAAGACCCACGTGGTATGCTGCAAGTTATGAAATTGGTATGTTGGCAACACACTACTCAGGCTTGCTTGCAAGATAAC
>NW_011096556.1:0-508 GCF_000146605.3 Meleagris gallopavo
GCAAATGCAGCAGAAGCTGACAAGAGTGGAAGTCTATGACATTTTCCACATGCTCACACAGTGGCAAAGTTCAGCTTACTGGAAAAGACTCACTTGTGGGAGAAACACTTGTTAACTTCAGCTGCCAAATTGAGGTAAAAAAATTACATTTCTGCTTTCCTCTCAGAAGGTAAAGCTCATCACCAAGAGCAAAGCTCTTCACTTTTCTGTGATAAAAGTAAAGTGCAAATAATGGATTTCAAGTTACTGAAATTCTGATGCGTTAGCGGCTTGAGTAAGGCAAAGAGTAGGCATCAAGCACCCAAAACCTCATTTCATTAAGCAATATGTTTATGTAGAAAGCCCATGCACACACTTACCTGATGGATTGAAATCCTGGAAGTAGTCGGGACAATGCTGTACTGATACAGTTCCTGCAGCAACATCACTCCAGCACAACCAGCCATCCCATGTCCTGTTACAGTAAGGACCTAGAAACAAGTGGACAACTGGTAATAAAAAAACCCTT
>NW_011096557.1:0-420 GCF_000146605.3 Meleagris gallopavo
GTATGGCTGAACCAGCTTAATCTTCATGTAAAGTAATAATTGAGGTGAAAGTTTTCTTTTGTCTAGAAAAACCTTTTTTTCTTTTCAATAACTTGTCATAGTTATGGTGTAATACTTCAAAGTTCAAGTTTTCAAAAGGAAGCTGTTAAGTGATCGTGTACAAGCTGTAACTCTGAAGGTGAACTTAGAATGGTATGAACAAATGGATATTTTTACATGCACATGGTGAGCTGGATGTGCCATACTAGCTGACTCCAGGCAAGTCTAACAAATTCAGTATGGTCCAGCTCTTGGTCTGTAAGGCGGACTCAGCCCCTCTGTGAGGTTTCTACCTGACCTATCACCTTCTTGCTGCTGGAGAGAGCAAACAGATGCTTCTTCAGCAGAGGCAGCTTCCTCCACCTGCCTTCTCTGGGGAGA
>NW_011096558.1:0-345 GCF_000146605.3 Meleagris gallopavo
AGCAAATAAAATCTTGTTGGAAATGTAAAAGATTTGGGGAAGCTGAGATGGAGGACAAAGGTGAAGTATTGCATTTTACTAGAAAAAAATAAACTGATTTATAAACTACACAATATGTATATATTTAAGTGAAGTCTGAATAAATAGAATCATAGAATCATAAAATGGACAGGATTGAAAAGGACCACAATGATCATCTAGTTTCAACCCCCCTGCTATGTGCAGGATCGCCAACCATTAGACCCGGCTGCCAATACATTCTGTCTAGTGCCTCTTCTGTTCATGCTTTTTTGTTCTCCTTGTAGAGGCAGTATAATTGGGAGTGCTGATGTCTCGTTTACTCCC
>NW_011096559.1:0-844 GCF_000146605.3 Meleagris gallopavo
TGTCATAATAGACAAAACTGTTATCACATGGACCTCGTTTTTTCAACTGCCTTGTTTCAATAATACTAGTATTTGAATTGGGCCATTCAGTCTCTCACACGAAGTCCTTCAGTTTATTCTTAACTTACATAACTACACCAGCATCTTAGAAGGGAGAAGTAGTTTCCAAGTCTGGAACAAATTAATCTGACCTACACTGAGATGGATGAAATTTGGTGCTCTAATCTGTTACAGGTAAACAGTGATCATAGTCTATTCCTCTGCCTTGGTGGTAAAGGTTTCTGGCAATTACATCACTTCAAAAGTAACTTACAGGACTTGGATACTAAAGAAATGGATTTCTTGTATGTTAGTGGAGTAGTGGTTCCTGTTTCTTTGTATGGTTGTGGTCCACATGGAAAAAATTAAATTAATGGAAAACTTAAGCAAGTTTGAACTATTGTAACATATGTGAAGTTACAGCAAGTATCCTGTTAAGTCATTTATATGAGAAGTAGTGCAGCTAACAGGAGGAGGAAGGTGATGGTCCCTCTGCACTCAGCACTGGAGAGGCCACATCTCCACATCTTGAGTACAGTGTTTGTTGTTGGATCCCTCACTACAAGAAAGCCATGGAGGCCCTGGAACATGTACAGAGAAGGGAAATGAAGCTGGTGAGGGGACTGAAGCACAAGTCTTACGAGGAGGAAAACTGGCATTGCTCAGTCTAGGGAAGAGGAGGCTCAGAGGAGACCTTACTGGTCTCAACAGCTCCCTGAAAAGAGGTTGGGATGAGGTGGGGGCTGGCCTCTTCTCTCACGTAACAGCAATAGGACAAGAGGGAATGGCTGTAAGTTGTGCCAGC
>NW_011096560.1:0-373 GCF_000146605.3 Meleagris gallopavo
AGCCAACCTGTTGTACCTGGAATGGTTTTGATCAGGCCCCGAAGGAATTTTTAGTCTAAGTGTACTGCTGTCCCTAACACAGCACTCAGGCTGAAGCTGCACAGTTCCTCAGTTCACTGGTCTCTCATCATTTCTAACTCTTTGGATCACAATCCCCATACAACTTACCTGGCCGTTCTCATTAATAGCACTCAAAATTCATTAAATCTGGAATTCATAAGGCTTGGAAACCAGCTTTAAAACCCATTCTCACCGCTACATCTTAGGAGACAGTTGCTATTCAACTCAAGGGCAACATTTCAAAATATCTTACAGTTCCCAATAATATCTCATTGGGAACTGAATCAAGGATACTGTCATCTAACTGCTGAAA
>NW_011096561.1:0-479 GCF_000146605.3 Meleagris gallopavo
AACCTGAAAAAAAAATAAGTAGGCAACTGAATCTACATTGTAAAAAAATATAGCTGAGGGAAATGGCATTTTCTAGTCCTCTCTTAAATGAAAAAAGTCTGCAAAAGGAAGAGAAACAAGTTTCTCTCTTCAGTGCAATGTAAAATATTTTCTTATCACTAATATCAATTATGAATGCTTATTCTAATTTATGGACACTTGCTCGACATCAACAGAACTGAGACACACCCCTCCAATTATTTTTCACATATGATGGCATATTTATTTCACTCTGATGAGATGAGGCTTTTCTAATTTCCTGTGTAACCACCCCCAGCTCTCTGTATATCTGCCATTAAATTGTGAACAGGCTTCACACATTTTCAGATGCTTGAAAATGGCAGGCAGAGCTTTTTGATGTGCAGTCCCAGTGTCTCAATATTGTTTGCTTGCTAACCCTCCAAGCTTATGTCATCCATATGAATGGACTTCAGGCTTTT
>NW_011096562.1:0-678 GCF_000146605.3 Meleagris gallopavo
CAATACTCTCAAAGTTAATTATAACTATTTTTATTGTGCCTTATTGACTACTAATAATCTCTGAAGTGATTAATGCGTAAGAAAGTATGTATGTGTTGATGATAGAAAGCAGAATGAAGTATACTGATTTACTGCAACTCTTCATTAAGTTTAAAAGCATTCCACTGTGATGAAGACATCAACCATAGGCTGTGGTATTTTCACACTGAAAAGGAATAGTTAAGGGCAGGAAGACAAAAAAAGAAAGCAATGTTTTAACTTGAATTCAAGCCAGATTTCACAAAAACAAGACCCTATTTAAATCCAATGAAGTAAAACATGTAAAAAGTATCTGCCACTTTTCCCTATTAAAGGCAGGGATGAAATGTATCTACTTATGCATGTGCTAAAAATGTTGCTAGGTAAGCTTTACTATATTGAATAAAAATAGTAAACTGTAAGTTTTCAAATCTTGATTCTTGTTCTTTATTACCTACAACTAAATTTAAACCACCAATTTAAGTTATAGAGCAAGGACATTTTCGTATCTTTTTCTTTGTGAAGTTCTGATTTGTATTATTTCATTAAAAAGAACAGTCCAAACCCCAAAAATCAGATCAAGTATCAAGGTGGCATTTTGGGTTATTTAACAACTTTGATAAAGATACTTACGGAACATATTTTTAAGGAGTTGGTAGA
>NW_011096563.1:0-1061 GCF_000146605.3 Meleagris gallopavo
ACGCGAAGCGGTGGCTCTGCCTGCCCACTGCCTACCACATTGATGAGCTGAATGAGCTGCAGCCCGACAGTGACGACGACGGCGTCGCGGTGATTCTCCACAGGGCGCACCACCTTGTTGTAGTCCCGGAACAGGTCATCGACCAGGCGCGTCTCGTGCTCATAGCACAGGGCCGGCCCGGCTGCGTGCAACAAAATGGCATCAGTGGGAGGGGTGGGACGCACTACGGGGCTGTGTCACAGCGACATGCTGCCCATAGGCAGACCTACGGCCAGCCAGATCCCGCTCTCTGCAAAACCCCCTTGTAACTCATGCTTCCCTCCCCATGCTGTGAGAGCAGTGTGGCGGCCAGGCCAGGTTTTGTGCTATGCTTCATTAGCCCGACCAAAGCCCCTCGCCCTGCTGCCCTCTGATGGATGGGCAGGAGTTCAGTTCACTTCTGGGATTTAGTGAAAAGGGTCTAGCATCACAAATTCGTTATTCTTCTAAAGAACAATTTACAGAGAGTCATCCTGGTACAACACAACTAGCTGCAAAACAATTGTGCGTCCTTGTCAACAGTGCCACAGCTGATGAAATTTTGCATGTCAAGCCACATTTGCTAGAGCCTCTCTCACGTCTTGAAATAAATTTTGAACAAGTGTAAACGGCATGGCATAAAGATGGAAGACAAAGATGAAAACAAACTCCTCACCGCAAAGTATCTGGTGGCTGAAATTAGGAATCACACCTTCATACTAACACCCATGCAAAGCCCTAGTCCCACACCCGCGGGGAGGACCCAGCCAGAGGTGGTTGTCAAAATGTGCCGCTTACCTGCAGAGAAGATCAGGAGCAGCACACGGCAGAGCTCCATCACCTGAGCCCGCTCCTCCCAGCACCGCCGTGCCGGGGCACGCACAGCGCCTTTAAGGTCAGCCTGGGGGGCGGGGAGCACGACTGCCCACAGATTGCCTTACACCACCTGTTCCAGCCATGACAGCTGAGGGCCGCCGCATCGGCTGTGGAATGAAAGTACAATGCATTGCACCGCTCAGATGGCTCCTAATGGTCACCAAAAG
>NW_011096564.1:0-332 GCF_000146605.3 Meleagris gallopavo
AGAAACCTCTGCAGAATAAACTGCTTCATTTATTTCCATTTTTTTATGGGTGGCTGAAACAAAATTCCTCAATCTCACTCTGTCTAAATACAGTTGTGGAGATGGGACTGCTTTTCTTCTGCTGCATTAAGACCATAATCCCAGCAGTAAGTCTGTGCAGTGTGATCCAGGGAACACTTGAACATTGCATGATTTTAATACTTGGGCAAATAGGTGAGACATCTGAAGAAGGTCAGTGCTGGTGATACAGTCTGTGGGATGCACTAATACAAACTTAGTTTTCCTACAACAGTAAAATCTGAGTTCAGAGACAATTTATGGCAGATTTTGTA
>NW_011096565.1:0-465 GCF_000146605.3 Meleagris gallopavo
TTAAAATCAGATTCCATTTAGTTACTCATTTCATCTCTGAGAGCACTTTGACTACTTGTCCTACAGTGCATGCAGGAAATTGGAATTCCACAAAGTCGAATATAGTTCTGAAGTAATCAATGTGTCTGACTTAGCAACATCTTTTCTTTAGCTATGTACAGATGACAAAAATTTGAGAGGTTAATAAACAGTGTGGAAAAGCAAGCTGTCCAGTGAGTTTTGTTTTTTCTTAGTGTGGCCTAGATGTAAGCCAGGAACCTCCTGTTGTTCTGACAACACCACCAAAACTATGGAGCTCAATTACAGCCATTTGGAATGGGAAAAGCTGAGGCAAAAATGTCAGATAGCTACAAAAGAGATGAAAATGTAATTGGACTGGAATTTCCAGTGACGTTAGAGGCAAGTGCAGTTTGGGTTTTTAAAGATCTATGATTTTTCATTATTTATTCTTTTTGTAAATTTCCT
>NW_011096566.1:0-302 GCF_000146605.3 Meleagris gallopavo
TAAAGGCAAAATGAACCATGTCAATTAACAGCTTTTTAGACAAATGCCTTACTGCTATCACAGTTTCATGATCTGGAGATCACGCCTATTTATACTGCTGAAGCTATTCAAGAAGACTCTTGCATAAAACACTGCACCAAAGCTAATTATCGGTTGGATGTAACTCATTGTCTTTAGCCTTCTAAGGGGTAAAAAACAGTAAACATGAAAAATATATTGCAGAACTTTATCCAGATTTCTAAAAAACAATGATGTTTTGGGCCACCTTTTAACAGCATAGGCAAAACCTTCTGAAAAAAAAA
>NW_011096567.1:0-499 GCF_000146605.3 Meleagris gallopavo
TTCAAAAACCCCTGAAATCTCTCATGCTCTCATGGCTGTGTGAAACTTTATGCTTTCTAATGTTTTTTATATTCTTCCTGTGAGCCACATGAGCCATGCAAATTTATTTTCAAATAATATTTTTTTTCAGCTTTTGATGGGGGTCTGTTTAAATTGTGGGTTTTTTTTTTCCTGTATTTTTGCTGTTTATGCAGACATACTTGTGTCTGTTCTGTAGTGTTAAGATAGGACACCAATATTTGCTTTCTTAAAATGGCTTAAAATATAACAGCTTTGTTATATTTTGTAGCTGTAAGAAGCTGTGACCCCTTCCCTTGTCAGCTGATTTGGAGGCAAAGTGCTGCAAACTGCCCTAGAAAATTTCAATTATTTGTGTTTTATTTCACTAAGAATGACTGTGTAGTGCTGAAAAGTGGGTTAACTGAGAATTCCAAAGTCTTTATTTATGTATTTATTTATGAGGATTTTCCAAAAGTTTGCTTTGCTGAACTGGTGACTG
>NW_011096568.1:0-487 GCF_000146605.3 Meleagris gallopavo
ACAGCCCATGTCCCCACCCAGCCGCGAGATTCCATGGTGGTGAGTACCCGCAAAACGAAAACAGAGAAGTTGCATTTAAGTGTGTAACTGCGTAACTTCAAGTATCATTTAAAGCCTGATAACTGAAAAATAAAAACAAGGGAGTGCTGCTCTTCAACTTTCGTGAAAAATCATTTAGGGAAAAAATATAAATGTCTCAGATTTTTTTAATGAATATGTTTTGATTTCTGTAAGTTTGTAATAACACAAAAATTAAAACTAATTCCTCAGGTACCCTCCACTGTAGTATTATATTTTTCCCTTGATGAACAAACCGCTTCTTTTTTTTAACCCCATCTTTTCACAACGGAAAAGCTTGGTTAGATTAAGCCAGGCGGATAAGCAAACAGGACGAGCCAATCAATTTCCAACAACGGCCCTTCAGCTGAGGAGCTGCTCCTCAGCCGTGTGGGCACGGCCCGCGCCGGAGCGGCGCTGTGCGGGAGGA
>NW_011096569.1:0-476 GCF_000146605.3 Meleagris gallopavo
CACCCTTGGTAATCCCAAGATACTGGAAACTCACGGGAGTAACTGACTTTGTGAGCTGTGGTTTGTTGTTGATACTGAAACTGGAAAATGTGATGACTGACTTCTATTATGCACAAAGCATGTCCCTTAGAGTGAGACCTACCCGAAAGTCTGACATCCTCCTCCCTCTGCTGCATTTGGGAATGGAGCCAGAGCCCTGCTACCTCCCAGCTCCAAGGGTTGCATACTGCTGCTCTTCCAACCAGGAACACTCAGCCTGTCCTTTGGGCACAAATAAGCGCTAAATGGGAGGTTTTGATGCTCAGGACTTGTCCTGTGTGCCAGGGCTCTGGCAGCCCATGGCAAGCAGCCCTGGGTGGACACTGGTCAGCAAGAAGCTGATTGTCTTGTTTAGGTCACTTCTTAAAGCCAGACATTTTGAGAGGAGGGCTGATGGAGAGCTAGCCCTGGCACCTGTACCATTGCTGCCTTTCCAG
>NW_011096570.1:0-423 GCF_000146605.3 Meleagris gallopavo
GTACAAGGTATGTGTATGAAAACAAAAACTTGCATCAGTTAGAATTTGGTTATGGATGCGTGGAACAGAGGTGGAACTGCAGAAATGTGCTGCTTAAATAGGTTTTAAAGAAGTCAACTGTTCAATTGTTAAATAAGTGAAAACGAAATAATTTGGGTTGCAAGTAGCTTAGAATCAGGATTGGTTTTACAAAATTTCAGACTGCATGTGAGAAGGCACTGAGGTAAGTATTATGTTTTGTGAAAACATCAGTCCTGGGGCAACTTTGGTGATGCTGCTTTTTTTAATTGCTTGGATGAGTGTAAGAAGTGTTCTTCTAATGAAGCTCAAGTCACAGTGAGTATTAAGGTGTAAGCGGTACTGACTACTAAATACCTCTTAATGTTCATAAATGAGGGTTCAGCCTTCTAGCAGGAATAAAAA
>NW_011096571.1:0-393 GCF_000146605.3 Meleagris gallopavo
TAAATCAGTCATAAATCATTTAATGCTTTGCTCTAATAAAGTAAGCTTTTTATTTTCCAGCCTTACACTTGTCAGGAGTCAAAACTGCCCCACGTTAAGCAAAGTTCACTATTTCCTCAGCAACAATAGACCGAAGTAGAGCTGTGCTATGCATACAAACTCTCAGAGGAATCTGCGAAGTGACCCATATCACCAACAGCGTCCTGAGAATCAGGTGCCAAACTGAGTCTCCCACAGGAAGCCCATCACAGTGTCACTTTGACAGGGCACAGGCAACTCAGGAATAGCTCACAATTCCCCTAGATCATCATGTATTGTTGCCTTTATAATTTTTACACTTTTTTACTGATAGAAATTTCTTTAGGCCACTGTGGTATGAAAGAACATGGGTTT
>NW_011096572.1:0-489 GCF_000146605.3 Meleagris gallopavo
AGTACCCTCAAGGAAGTAGGACAGACAGACAGAGGTGGAAGTAGTTATTTTCACATGAGGGAAACATGCTAAAATATTGTCTTTATCTGCTGTCAAGAGAGACGTTTTATATGACAAAAAAAATCCTTTACCTTTTATAGACATCACACAAATGCATCCAATTAAACTCCGTTATCCAGAAAGGAGGCATCCAAGGAACTGTGTATTACTATAACCTTCCTACTCTCTCTATAAAATAAACCCTAAAAGTTTACAATCTTCACAGCAATGTCCAATACTATTTCTTCCCACTAGTAAAATTACAGAATGCCAGCACAGTAATATTCACAAGTTCTTTCATGGGAGTCCTGATCTGGTGAGACCAAAGGCACAGAACTGTTTATAAAGGGGAACTGGGAAATACAGCTGCACGCCTAATACAGTAGAAGATTCACCCTGTGCAAAGGGCTTGAACTGTGTCCATGTTAGACTCAGTATAGCCTCAAAACA
>NW_011096573.1:0-1305 GCF_000146605.3 Meleagris gallopavo
TTCTGTGTTACCAAAGTTAACTACATACAAACAATTTTATCTTTGTCTAATGACTTGTATTTTCCTTTCCCCAGGAGACAAAGCACAGCGTATTTACCTTTGAAACTGCTACACAGACTAAGAATTCACCACTACATCACTACAACAACAAAAATAGTGCGACTTCAGCCAACACACCAAGAAGGTAAACAGAAACTAGTAAGTTAACTTGCATGCAGAAACAGTGACTCTACATTTTGAAGTATTTGGACGTTGGTAGAGTCTACTATGGAAACTAACCACAGCTCTATACTTTATCAAATACAGCACAAATTTTAAAAGCGTGATTAAAAAAGCAATTGTAAAATCACGTTAGTGCTTATCAAGTCTGTTGACAACACAATATTGTCACCTTTACTTGCTCAGTAGTGCCAAAGCAAGGAAGCCAATACCACAAGTCTTCGCACCACAGTGACTCACTCCCATACATTTCAACAAGCCCTGATCCTATAGCAATGACTCAAGGTGATGTCAGGCAGAATCCAGGAAGCACTTAAATAACTAATTTGATACTTAGCTTTGAGCTACACCAGGATAGTCCAGAAATAAGACAGTAACAAGGATATGGCAGACAATGAATGAAAAAAATCCATATCCAAGTTAAATCCACAGGTTGATCAACACCACAGTGACTTAGATCAGCCATCACGCTCACAACAGTTTCAAATGTAGTATAGAATTCATTCCAACATAGCAGGTAAAAAAACATTACTGCAAAGACAAAAGCTCACAAACATATCGTTTTTTATTTGACAGTGTAATTGATGACCTTTGTCATTAACTGGTGGCCATTTTCGTTGCAATAAATGGACAATTTTAAATGGCAAGATAAAAAGAGACAAAGAGCAGCAGCATTTGGATGTAAAAATGATATGAAGCCGCTATTTATAAATGGCTGCAAACTTCAGCAGAGGTTAGAAGTATTTAGTCAAGGCCTCGTTAAATCACACTGCAAGCTTTCTGCCACTGCTCTCCTGTTGTACACATCCATCCTATTTCACCAAGCTGGCAGATGCATCCAACAGTGCCAGCATCATCTGTTCTGACTTGAAAAATAAGAAAGAAGTGTGGCTAAACTCAATGAAGTTTCTGCACACAACCTGCTCTTCTTATGGAATATAATAATACAGGAGAATCACTACTCAGATTTTAATTCTATTCATGACACATTTCCCCATTTCTATGCCCCAGTTCAGTGGTAGGATTTTAAAGGTTTATTACAACCTCTGTAATCTATATTAAAAGATACTTCAATACCAAGCAAGC
>NW_011096574.1:0-329 GCF_000146605.3 Meleagris gallopavo
CTTGGTCAACCAACTTAAGTCTGAAAGATATTTTTTAGTTTCATGAATTCTTTTGTGGAATCTATCGTAAGTAATTCCTAGTTCCACCAGCCAGAAAACTGCAAGATGAGGCAGGATTTCTCCTTTTCCTGGAGAGTTGTTTTTTTATTTACACTGTTGCAGATATTTGAGTACTACAATGCATAGAAAAAGGACATTGATTAGGTTTTAGGTTTTGGTTTTAAAAGGCATCTGATATTTGTAGGCCTTTTGTTGTCATATTTTGTAACATCTGTTTCTGTGAAACTTCTGTTCTCTGCAGTATGTTGAATTTGCTCTTAGCCATCTCC
>NW_011096575.1:0-490 GCF_000146605.3 Meleagris gallopavo
CAAAACCCAGCCTGGACAGGTTCCTGTGTAAGCTGCTGTAGGGAACCTGCTTTAGCAGGTGGGTTTAGGCAGGTGATCTCCAGAGGTCCCTTCCAACTCCTATGATTCTGTGATCCAAAGCTTGCTGGAACTTCTTGGTTGGTTTTGACTAGAGTTGTGGAAACAGCATTCCTTCCTGTGATGTCATATAATCTGAATGTGTAAAGAAAAGATTTATTGGTCTCATGCAGTAGTTGAGGAACATCCTCAACTGAAGCTACACCTTGTTTGGCCACGTTCTATACTACTGCAGCCTGAAATTAAAAACAGATTTTCTGAATAATGGCAATAATAGGAATCTGTATGTTAAAAGTCATGCTAGCATGTTTCCTCTGACCCAGCAGAGAAGTACCCAGAGCACTGCTTTCATTCACTTCTGGCCCCAGAACAGTGTAACCGAAATTCAGCAGGGGTCAGACAATTTTCAAGGCTAGTCGATACTTGCTTGTGA
>NW_011096576.1:0-628 GCF_000146605.3 Meleagris gallopavo
ACAGGTGTGGCCACAGGTGAGGGCGCTGTGGGGATATGGAGACCGGGATGGGGCTTGGGACATGACGGGACCCCACAGCACTGTGCATGGCTTTTCCTCCCTGTTCAGCATTCATGGAAAATGCAAATACAGCATCTTCACAGCGCTGCCTTGGCAGCTGTAAAACACACCCGCGCTGCAAGAAACCTGCCCTTTCCCTAAGGTAACCTGAGCCATGGAACTATAACTGCGCTTTGAATGTCATGCACTAATCAATCATGAAGTATAGCAAAATATACCCACATGTGTAAAGAGCGACTGTGCAGTAGTGTAGCACTGAGTAAGGCAGCCAAGTAAGCGCATCCAAAATCTGCCGTTTCCTCGAGGTAACCTGAGCTGTGAAACTACATTTTGTTTTGTGCATTAATCAATCATTAAATATAGAAAAATATAATCCTGCATGTGTAAAAAGCAGGGGCAGCTGGAGCAGGTTATCATAGAGATGTTTGAGTTGGAAGGGACCTTTAAAGGCCATCAAGTCCAACTCCCCTGCAATGAACAGGGACATAAACAGCTGACAGGTGCTCAGTGCATTGTCCTTGAATGTCTCCAGGAATGGGCATCCACCATCTCTCTGGGCAGTCTGTTC
>NW_011096577.1:0-476 GCF_000146605.3 Meleagris gallopavo
GGAATTGTGCTTCTGCACAATATTCTGCACTTCAGTATGTTTACAGAGCCTTAACATGCTGAGGCCTTATTTTTCATTTTTGGAGGAAACTTTTTGAGGAAAAAAAATACTATATTTCATATATTGCAAAAAAAAGTTAAAATGTTGATAGATTCATTGCATCAAAATTGAACATAAGCATATGAATTCTCTAATGGGAGCTTGTTCAGGGACAAAGACTATATAATCTTCATGCTGGAAGTCTCTTTCGAAATTGCTTCTTAATTTTGTTTGTTTCATATGCACAAACAAACACACACACACACACACACACACACACACACACACTTGAGACATAAGTTTTTGTGTTAAAAACAAACAAACAGTATTCCACTAGTCAAACAAAGTCCCAGTTCCATAAATGGCATTGCCAAGAAAGAACTTTTGTATATACGGAGCCCCACCAACTTCAAAACAATTAGCCAACTCTATAAAAG
>NW_011096578.1:0-486 GCF_000146605.3 Meleagris gallopavo
ACTTAGGTTGCAAATTCACTTTTGTGTACTGGGAGAGTTGCTCTTCTTTTGTGACTCAACCATAATGAGACTGGAATGGGGTGCTTAGGCTTCCAAGCCTCTATATCTGGCTTGGTTCTACAAGTGCTTTTTTACTGTTGCATTTGAGATAATAGTTTTGCATAATTTGTGCCAACTAGTGAATTGTGATTGTGCCAGATATGTTACTGTGGCATTGCTTGCAAGTTCTGAAAAGCACTAAGTTATAATTTTCACAGTAGTGAAAATGTAGTTAGCTGAATCAGCTTTCTCAAACGTAATAAATCACTTCGGATATTGTATTTAGTTCTAAAGGCTCTGTAGGCCTCCAGTACAGTCTAAAATTGAAAAGAAGTCTCTCAAATGATTTGAAATCATCTCTACCTATTTTTTAATTACAGAAGATGAAGCTCACTAAAAATTTCAACCCTGGAGATAGCATAAACGATTAGACCTAAGTTTTCTTTG
>NW_011096579.1:0-316 GCF_000146605.3 Meleagris gallopavo
TTTGTGCAGATGATTACAATTTTCCAGTAGAGATGTTAAGTTTCTGTAGAGAAATGTACATTATTATACCGAAACCTTTTGTGGCTATCAGCTACAAAATCTGCTATGGCTCAGGTGTAAGCTGGAGGATCGCACTAAGTGGATGCCAGCACACAGCTCAACCCCTGATGCTGCCTTGGAAAATAATACACCAGTTCTGCTACTGTGTGACTGATAACTTGATGCATTATGTCTCCAGATTTATCACTCCTTCCACGACTTGCTATCATCCCACAGCTTAGGTACTGTTGCCTCTTTAGTGATGCAAAGGGTGAGT
>NW_011096580.1:0-399 GCF_000146605.3 Meleagris gallopavo
TGGTATGTTTTGTTTAAAGCACTTCTTCTTTGGCTTGTTTTATGATTCTCGTGTGCTACTGGGAACTCAGGGAAGTTGCCCATCCCTGGAGGTGCTCAAGGCCAGGTTGGATGAGGCTCTGAGCAGCCCAGTCTGGTGGGTGGCAACCAGCCCATGGCAGGGGGTTGGGACTGGAGGATTTTTAAGGTCCAACCCAATGTATTCTGTATTTCTATGAGAGGAGTGCCTGATCACACTTGAAATATTTGATCATTTTTGTTGCTTCTTATCTACATATGAGTTTTCATTAAATAAATATACAGTTTATATACTACTGCAACTTATTGAAGGTAGACACAGTAAAACAATGTGAATGGGATGTCTGCTGTAATAGAATGGGGTTTTTTTTTTCTTCCTTAC
>NW_011096581.1:0-443 GCF_000146605.3 Meleagris gallopavo
TTGGGCATAGGGAGCAGCTGGTCTTGTTGGAGTGTCCAGGCTGGAGACATCTGGCCAGTACCTCCAGACAAACATCCGCCTTCCATTATGGAGACATTTCTGCACCGCAGCCTGTGTCCTTTAACAAGACAAACAAGAAATGGTACAAAAGAAGCAGACGTACCCCTGCTGATTCACAAAATGCTGGAGAACATGCATGCTGCCTGCCTGAGCTCCCCCTGCACCAGACGAGGGGCCAGGCTGCAGCTGCAGGTCTGCCCCAGGGCAGCCAGTTGTGTTGGCATGCAGGCTGTGGCTCTAGGCCATGCTGCACGTGCTGCAGCAGGTAGGTGTCCTGCTGCTCTGCCAAGGCTGGGGAGCAGCACTGGCAGTGCCAGGCCTTTGGGGCTGCAGGAGGACGTGGCAAAGCTCTTCAAGCAGCCACTTGTTCCTGAGCCATTCTT
>NW_011096582.1:0-496 GCF_000146605.3 Meleagris gallopavo
GTTGGCCCTCTGCCTGAATCCTCTTAGATGGCATCAAAGGCTATGTGCTCTCGTGATTTCTGATAAAAACTTGTTTTTCTTGCTACTTTTCAAGCAGTTCTGCCAAGAAATATAGGCCAGAGATGCTGAGACAGCAAGAAAAGCTGACCAACCAGTTTTTTTTAATTATGTTTAAATGTGCTTGGAGGAGGAATGGAAAAAAATTAAAAGGGAGAGTTTAATAAAGTACTGAGTGCTGGAGAGGAGACAAACAGTTGTACAAAATAAATTAGTATCTTTCTATGAATTTACTAAAATTAAATCCTTCAAATATTTTGGTGAGGGATAAGTTCAATGCTTTATCTGTGAGGAATTCACTTAGTTAAAAATGTCTCAAGTTAAACATTCCCAAGAAAATTTAAATGGAAAAATTGTGCAGCTCAAATCTCAGCTTCCTTGTCTTGAACTTTCTACGGACAAAGTGAGCACAGACCATTCATTGTGCTACACTGAGTGG
>NW_011096583.1:0-350 GCF_000146605.3 Meleagris gallopavo
AGCACATGATTTATTCTAAGTGCCTAAGTGCTGTGCTAAGTGAGGATGGATTGCCCGAGTGCCTAAATAGATGCTTAAATGCTTTGTAAACTCCATCTTTAAAGACTTTCTCCCAAAGGATGCTGTAGAAACGGCTACTTAAGTAAGTGAGGATGAGGGCACCTAGTGCAGTCAGTGCTCAACACCTACAAGAACTGCTGTGACAATTTAGCTCTTCTGTTTTTTTACCACGAGAACAAAACACCAAGAAGCACGATTTTTGTGTGTGCGTGCACAGGTAGATACATTGGCTGTTCTGAATGTAATGCCTCCTATTTATTTCCATGGAAACTGCAACAGCTCGAAAGAGC
>NW_011096584.1:0-484 GCF_000146605.3 Meleagris gallopavo
AAAAACCTGCAATATTGCCCCCAAACATACACCCAACCTATATGGGCATGGAAATTAATGTCTTTCTGTCCCAGCTGGGTTGGTTTTATGCCCGCAGTTGTGAATCTTGTTCATGGAGAAGATGGATTAGACATTCCCAAGGGATTTAACTATTTCTTATCGGCATACTATGCAAGTGCTTTTATTATTTAATAAATTGCACATTGGAACCTTATAGGTAGGCCTTGAAGACTACAGCAAAACTGTGTAAACTTCATGAAGTTCATACATTTTATGTTATTTCTGACCAGAAAAAAAAACAGTATGTCACGTAGTTGAATTATAGACAGAAAAGATGGAAAACAGTTTTGCAATATGAGACTTCAATCCTGTTTTAGTCTGGTACACTTATGCCTAAATTGAGGTGAATCTGAATATGTTTTGGTAGTTATAAAAGGAAAGCTCTTTAGATCAGCTTCTTAGTTAATATAGTTTAGAATCATAC
>NW_011096585.1:0-445 GCF_000146605.3 Meleagris gallopavo
AAAATGAGAATAGGTTTAGGAGTGGAGGATGCCGGAGCAGGTGAGTGCAGATAATGACCTGAGTCAGAAAAGAGGCATCTCACTCCCTTCTTTTCTTTTTGTCCTTCAAACTCAGCTCCAGTTTGTGGATGAAAGTGCTCTTTAAAGACAAACATCCCTAACTTGACCTCCCATAGTGCCCTTTCCCTTCCTGTGGCCAGCAGCTAGCAGCTCTGATCTGCTGTAGGCTAATCAGCCATTCCAACAACAGTACTTGCTCTTCCTGACCTTGCCTCTGGCGATGTGATTTACAGCTGCATGCAGGAGAGAAGGCAGTGGCTACCAGAGCATGGATGGGAGAGAACAGGGACAATTAAGAGGAGACAAAAAAGAGATTTCTTTCTCCTAGGCATCTTACTTTTATTTTCTTCTAAATAATCGATATGGATTTTTCACTGCTGGATGC
>NW_011096586.1:0-402 GCF_000146605.3 Meleagris gallopavo
TATACAGCAAGACACACAAGTTCATGAATAAACATCACTAAACCCAACCAAATTTAGGCTAATAAGGTTAAATTCTTTCCTGATGCATCCTTCTCACAGGAGACTGCAAAGTGACGTCTACCTTAAGCGAAAGCTGAGGCTGAAGGTAGAACACTGTTTAATAGCTCTTTACAAAAGAGTTCAAAAAAATCCTTCGTTTCAGCAAAACACATAAGGGTCCAATGACTCCACTGAAATAAATCTCATATTTACATGATTTACTACATCAAGGCCAGCATGAACACTGATGAATCATACTCACTCATGTCTTTCGTAGCCGAGGGTTTCTCGGACAGACCACGCAACCTGGTAAGGGGAAGTTTGCTCTGAATCCTCCAACTCCTCTCCACTGTCTTCAGACCA
>NW_011096587.1:0-451 GCF_000146605.3 Meleagris gallopavo
ACAATTCAGTAGTTTAATAGATGGAAATTGATACTAAATCTCACTTATATGACTTGGAGATGATGTTTTTTCCCTTCCTGCAACTTTCCCCCACAGTGCGTTACAGTTCTTAGTAAGTCATTAAAATAAATTTGGGATTCATGTATTGACAGAATGGCATGCAACTGCTTTTCTCTTCATGTTGCCTGCTGCTCTGGTGTTCCTGGTGTCTGAATCCTGAAATGCAACTGCCAGAGCAGACCAAGCTCACGTGCCCATCCTGTTGGGATCCATGTGAGCCTGGAGCTGAGGAAAAGGCAGGGAGCAGAGCACCTCCCCAGTGACAAAGTGATATTGCTGTTCCTTATGTTTTCCAGCAGTTCAGATGCTGTGTGTGGTCAGGACCTTTGTAACGCTGCGGAGTCTCGATCGCAGATCATTACGTGGTGATAAGGACAGGAGTAAGTGCCAG
>NW_011096588.1:0-480 GCF_000146605.3 Meleagris gallopavo
TAGACCTTATGGCTCTCTACAACTGCCTGAAAGGAGATTGGGGGGGGTCGGCCTCTTCTCGCAGGAAACAGTGATAGGACAAGAGGTGATGGCCTTGAGTTGAACCAGGAAGGTTCAGGTTGGATATTTTGGAAAAATTAGGCAAAATTTCTTCTCAGAAAGAGTTGCAGTGCATTAGAACAGGCTGCCCAGGGAGGTGGTGGAGTTACCATCTTAGGAACCAATACTGAAAGTCATGGTTAGTGGGCATGGCAGGGAGGGGTTGGATTAGGTGATTTTCGAGGTCTTTTCCAACCTTAATGAATCCAGGATTGTATGATTTTAAGTTCTCTTCCCCTTGCCAAATGCTAGCCTACCTCAACCAACCCCACCAAGCCATTATCTTACCCCATATCCTTGGCCCTCTGGTCCTGTTACACCCTGTACACACAAAACTAACAACTTGCATGGGTCCCAAAGTGTGATTACAGCATTCCAAAA
>NW_011096589.1:0-352 GCF_000146605.3 Meleagris gallopavo
TCACATAGGTTCAAAAAAACAAAATTAAATTTAAATATTTCTTTTATTAGTGAAAGATCATAGATTCATTTAAGAAAAATGTTCATTGCTTTAGAAATGAAGGAAACAGACTAAAAGCACTGCATGTAGGAATATCACAGTTCCCTAATCCAAACTATGATTTCTTTAAGAAACAAGTGTTCTTATACACATAGCTACGTGTAGCTAATTCACGTAGCTAATAAATTTGAAGTTGTTCACACATGCCTTCAATAGTCAAGCTTATTTTTGCACCGAAATTGCAAATCTGGTTGGCAACTATAACGCACAGAAATTAATCTCTCTGCTCCTCCCTTTTCTAACACTGCACATT
>NW_011096590.1:0-325 GCF_000146605.3 Meleagris gallopavo
CTTAAAGGAAAATAAAGCTGGTAAATCCAAACCCGGTGGCTTCTCCTGGAAAAACATTAGGGTGAAACCAAACAGTTAAAAAAAATAATGCAGTGTCTATGATGTCTCATTGACACTAAATAAAAAAAAAAAAACATTTATAAAAAAGCTCCTTCATTGATATCAAACTGGGAGGAGGAAAACCTGGCAGCACCACGTTCACACTGAGACTCATCACCCAGCCGAGGATCCACCTGCAGCTCTGCACAAACTGCCAGCTTCCCCCAGCCTGCTGCCCTGCTGACCCCATACAGATGATGCTGGTTGTGCTGCAGCAGCAGGAACA
>NW_011096591.1:0-912 GCF_000146605.3 Meleagris gallopavo
TCATTTTCTCCATGTCAGGATATCCAAATATTTTTCATAGCTATCTGTGTAACATTCCGGGGAGTTGTTACTGCATAACACTCTACTTATAAAGCGTATATAAGTCAGGTATAAAGGATCATAAATTGTTTTATTTCCTTTTTTACTAGAAAATAAACCTATTTTGTTTTTGTTTAAAGATGCAACAATAGCTGAATTTGAAATGTTCATAAGGACACCATGAAATGTTTTCTTATTTGTTGTGGGTACGATGGTGCAGATAGTGCCAGTGAGTTTCTTGCTATAAAAATATTTAATAATTAGATTTGATCAGATATTAATTGTAACTTTATCATAAATAGAGCCAAGATTGGTTATAAAACTAAAGTAACGCTAGTAAAATTTCATTGTAGTGATTGAAATAATTAATCTGAAAATATTTTTTTAAAATGTGTGACTGATTCTTCTTGCTGATTCAGATGTTAGAGAACTTCTGATACGTTCTGATAAATTATTTTCCTTTTATGGTCTGAATTAATGGTGTATTTTACAAACTGATTGATCTTTGGTTTCTTCTCAGGAAGTGTCACTGCAGCAGACTGCACAGCCCACTTCAACAATAGTTCGTCCAGCATCACTACAGGTTCCTAACGTTCTACTTACGAGTTCTGACTCAAGTGTTATTATTCAGCAGGCAATACCGTCACCAACGTCTAGTACTGTTATTACCCAGGCTCCATCCTCTAACAGACCAATAGTGTAAGTTACATAAATCTTGATGTAATGCTTTCTTATAGATTCTGGAACGGTTGTCTTGTTAACTGTCAGTTACTGTTTCTTTGGTTATTATACAACTTTGAGATGCTTGGGTGAAAGTGGTGCTTCTCTACATGTGAAATACTGTTCCGTGTTCTTCACATCACCAAATTCGTA
>NW_011096591.1:2813-3367 GCF_000146605.3 Meleagris gallopavo
AATATAATCCAGTTGACAAATTTTTTGTAATATGCTACTGACATACTTTAGAAGTTGTATTGTGGGCTGTATTCAGTTGTGTGTGGGCTGTTTTGTTAAGGGGGTATTATATGGGGAAATTGTGAGTAAAACAGGCAGAGATTTAAAAAGAAAAAAATAGTCATCAAGTTCTTCTGGTAATTTGAATTAACTTAAAAACTATCAGGTGCTTTGCTATTTTTGCTGGCTTTTTCTTATTGCCCCAACTATTTTAAAAACGTATTATTACTAATAATCAACCCACTTATCTAGGTATCAACAGAAATATAAAATGCTTTTGTCTTGTGAAGCAGCGTTCCTATTTTGAGGAACTAAAAAAGAATCAAGAACACCTGCTAGATTTTTTTTATTATTATTTTGTACAGCAATATTGTTGAGTGGGAGGATTATCTTAACATTCCTCGTCTTACTTCTCTTTACCTTTTCTTACCCATTCTCTCTTCCCAAACTTCTCCTAATTCTGTCAAGTTATCCTTTCAGTTTCATTTAAAATAGTATAGAGAGGGACAGAAAGG
>NW_011096592.1:0-449 GCF_000146605.3 Meleagris gallopavo
CGTGCCATCCAAATTGCACCCAAGGGTGAGTTCTGTGATGTGAACCATCTTAGTTAAGTTTTGTTACCTATTACAATCTAGGTGCAGTTTTGGCTTGGCGAAGTACTTGTTCTGCTCCTGAAAATGAAGTGTGTGCAGCAGTGTAATGCAACTTTATTTTCAGTTTCTCACGACATTCAAGTTTCTGTCATAAACATGCAGCAGCTTATCAGAAAAAAAATATTACACTCTTTATAAGACCACACCAAAGGTCTTTTCACAGCCTTCCTGCTAGCTAGCACCGGTTTGTAACAAATGCTGTCATATACATTTGTTTGTCTAGGCCCTACAATGACTTTATTTTACTTATTGATGGAATTGTCATCTTTACTCCTTAGTACTGCTGAATTAACCCCGTAGCACTTCTATGAGACACAGAGGAACTAATGCAAAGGGTTCACCGGGAGCCA
>NW_011096593.1:0-396 GCF_000146605.3 Meleagris gallopavo
TTAGAAACCTAATTACACTTGTTTGGAGATATAAGCAAAAGCATGTGAAAACAAAAGGGTGAAGGAAAATAACTAAATTTTGTCCCAGTACAACATTCCTAGGCCAGAGTCACAGTGTGGCTTAGTGCTGTGCCACAGCCATTCAGGGCTGCCTGGGGAGCTGGTGGAGTCACCGCTATGGAGGTTTTCCCAAAAGGGTAGGAGTGGCACTGGGGGACGTGGGTTTGTGGGCACGGTGGGGGATGGGTCAGTGGCTGGACCAGATGGTCTTAGTGGTCTTTTCCAATTTTCCTGACTCTATGAAGGGATGCTTTATTCTTGTGAGGACAGGGAGGAAACTAGCAGTGATTTATTTGGGGAGCATTTGCACTGCAGCTCCTTCAGTACATAGTGGTG
>NW_011096594.1:0-374 GCF_000146605.3 Meleagris gallopavo
TGAGGTTACTATTCTTTGGGGTTTTGTGCCTTCTAGTGGTTTGGGGTGGAAATGATGCAGGCAGGGAGATGCTGGGCATGGGAGTTAGCTGCATCCTGTCTGCTGCACACTTCAGAGTGAATGGGAATTGCTGCTGAGCTGGAACGCTTTGGAGTCACCTTCTCAGGGTGGAAATGATTGTAGCACTTAGAATTTGGTATATACTTTTTCTGTGTGCTCTTCTTGGCCTCACAGATCTGGTTTTTTCCTTGTGAGCAGTTGTTTCTCCCTTCTCTGCTGTGTTGATACAGTGAGTCGTGAGGCTGTGCTGTGAACCATACCACTGAGCTTCTTTGGTGAAAAAGCAGCCTCCTTCCGTCTACCTCCTTCCCTCC
>NW_011096595.1:0-502 GCF_000146605.3 Meleagris gallopavo
TTGTATTATGATTGTTTGCCTAATTTTAAAGGGCATACCAGACCACAGAGAATGAACACCATGCTGATGTTCCTTGCTCTGGTAATCAATTTTAAAATAGCATGTATTTCATCAATGGGGTTTTTAATGAGTTTTTGAAGGAATGTTAAGGGCTTTGTGTTGAGAAGATGACATTTTTTGGCAGCAGTTGAACTCTCAGTGCTGCAGTCTGCTTTCTCTATCTTCCTCTGGTTGCCCCAAAGTTGCTAAGACCTTGTTTACAGTTGAATTCAAGTGGTGCAACTCCAAAGCTTATATTTGTATCAGAAATGTTCCATTAGCAGTTAAGTCTTTGAGAGTACTGCTAAATACTCTCTGAAGCAATAGAATGACTGCTGTTGGACACAGTAAGTGATTGGATCCTGGGACTTTGAATTTGGGGTCTCAACACTAAACAGGAAGTGTTGTCTCACAGGTGTCAGGCTTAAGCCAGGAGTGAGCAGGCAATATTCATGTCGTGTTT
>NW_011096596.1:0-493 GCF_000146605.3 Meleagris gallopavo
TCAATGATTAAGCATTTCAGTATGTTTAACTCATCTATGATGAGGATTTTTAAGGCTTTCTTGGAGTATCCTCTGAAGAACTTTCAGTCAGGGCGGATCAGGATTCTGTGTTTGAAGATCCTCTGCTCAGCAAGGCCGTGGTGGTAAGCAATACAAAGGATGAAAGGCCTTCTCATAGCTTTAAAATCTGTAAGGAAATAAAGTGACAGTTGATGACTTGGTCACACAAGTTGCGTTGACCAGTTGTTGTTTCTCTGTCAGTAAATAATTTGAGATCTGGAGTGCGCAGTTAAAAGTGGTAGCAATCTGGTAGTACAAAATAAAGGCTGGACTGAAGTCATTGCAAGTTCATAAGGGATGTAATCGTGCTGGCAGTAAGAGAAAAACGTGCAAATGAGAAGGAAGGAATAATGCTCCAGGAACCTATTGAAGCTTCATTACTTTACATTAATTAAGAGAAAATTGGATTTAATGTTTGTAGGAATGGGCTAGG
>NW_011096597.1:0-453 GCF_000146605.3 Meleagris gallopavo
AATTCATTTGAAGAGAAGTTTTTGAAGTTAGGTACCTAATGTGAAGATCCCTATTCTCTTGCTGTTGCAGGAGTATGTGTTTAGGCTTGGAAAACAGTATAAATGCTATCAGGTGGTATAGCGGTGTAATTAAATGGGTGTCAGTTCTAAGTTCTTAGACCAGTGATTAGACAGAGGAAGAAGACTTAATATTTTTCACATTTCAGTACTCTTTGGAATTTTTCTGCTTTGAGATATCTTGTATTAAGCACTTCTATGTGGGATTCATTTTTAGGGATACTCACTGAGTTACTGAAAACCAGCAATCTGTTTAAAATAACTACAATTTTGACTCAAAGCGCGAAGGAAGATTGTATTATGATTGTTTGCCTAATTTTAAAGGGCATACCAGACCACAGAGAATGAACACCATGCTGATGTTCCTTGCTCTGGTAATCAATTTTAAAATAGCAT
>NW_011096598.1:0-487 GCF_000146605.3 Meleagris gallopavo
CATAAGCATTGTTATGCAAATAATTTCTTTTTAAACAGGCTGTTCTAACAGCCAGGATGGGACTATGCAATGAAGTTGGCTCACGTTTTTTTTTCTGGTTCTTTGATGAAGCACTACTTCCTAGAAAATCAGAAAACAACTCTAGCAATTTTTATGTGCACATCAAGTGACCCAAAACTTCACTGTGTTTTTTTTTCCCATCAGAAATACGCTTTTTTTAAGGTGCGAAATTTTAAATTCTAAAATGATGTAGCAAGGAAGGTGGCCAACAAAATGTCTTAACGTGGCTGATTTGGATGTTGTTCTTATTTAAAGCAGATGTCTTGAATTAGTCCTGTTGGAAGTGACTACATAGTTAAAAACAACATATGGGAAAAAAATAAAATGCAGTGTACTAAAATGCACAAAAATATTTAAAACTTACTACTACTTTAAAAGAGATGAGGTGTCTGTATCCTTGATAATCAAGGATATGAGTCTATAATGG
>NW_011096599.1:0-592 GCF_000146605.3 Meleagris gallopavo
ACACGAGTCTCCTAATAACTACAAACGTGCAACATCTGTGGGGAAAAACAAATCTCATTTTCACTTTTTTACCTTCTTCTCTCCTATATTTAAGATAAATTTCATCCCATCAGACCTGGTTACACTGAAGTTATTACCAGGCCCGGGGCCCCCAGCATAAGAAAGAAGCAGAGCTGTTGAAGCAGGTCGAGAATAGGACACAAAGATGAACAGAGGGCTGGAGCAGCTTTCCTTTGAAGAAAGGTTGAGGGAGCTGGGCTTGTTCAGCATGGAGAAGAGTATTTAAGTTATTGAAGGGAGATTATAAACAGAGGGAGAACGACTTTCTGATGAAGTCTCCCTTCTGACGAAGGGAGAATGACTAGTCTGATATGATAAGACAAGGGCAAATTCTTTTAACCAAAAAGAGGGCAGATTTAGGTTAGATGTTAAGCAGAAATTCTTTACTGAGAAGGTGGTACAAGAGGCTGCCCAGAGTGGTTCTGTATGCCTCATCCCTGGAGATGTTCAAGGCCAAGTTGGACAGGGGCCAGGGCTCTGATCTGGTGGGTAGCAACTCTGCCCACATATGGAACTGGATGGGCTTTAAGAT
>NW_011096600.1:0-437 GCF_000146605.3 Meleagris gallopavo
GTCTTACCTCAATATCCTAGTCTTTGCATAACACCTGATCAACATTTTCCTGCAGCTTCAATTCAGGGTTATGTGTAGTTGTGCAACCAAGGCAGCGGTGGCAGTGGTCACTGCCCCAAGCTGATAAAGTCCAAAGAGCATTTGCACAATGCTCTCAGACCTAGGATTTGGTTTTTGGATGGTCTTGTGTGAAGTCAGGAGTTGGACTCAGTGAACCTCTTGAACCCCTTCCGACTCAGGGTGTTTTATTGTTGTACAATTTTATGGCACTGTGAGTATGAATTAACAGGTGACAGAGACTATTAATGCACAGTGAGTTACAGTGCCAACACTTCTTCACTGCAGTCCTCCCAAGCTGTGAGTGTGTTGCTGTAGAGTGGCTCAGTACATGCAAAGAGCTTTGAAGCTCTGCAGTGTGAGGCAGAGATTCTTATGAA
>NW_011096601.1:0-822 GCF_000146605.3 Meleagris gallopavo
AGAATTCAGAAGTGTTGAGGAGAAGTTTGTAAATGGCTCTCTTTTGAGTCTGTTTAGACATAAGCAAGTAACTCAGAGAATGAGTTTGTCCATCCCTTGAACAAAGGTAGACTTATTGCCTCTCATTCTGCAGGTGAGGCTACCTGCAGAAGTTTTGCTTTGCTTTTGGTATCCATCTCCTATAGTAACTACAGCTGACAGTTAACCTTCATTGGAACTCAATATGCCATGCCTGTATTTATGTATTTCTCCTCAACTAGAACTTAATGATGACAAGGTTTTAAGCTGTTCAGAGCTGAGAAGGTAAGTTTAGGCACCTGTCTGTGTAGAAAATTTGTTGGTGTTACTGGTACTTCTGTGGCTCTTAGAAGTGGCGTACAGTAACCCAAATACAGCACTCATAAGAGGGATGGCACTGAGACATATTGATACAACTACAGCGATAAACCAATATAGTGATACCAGTAATTTTTGTTGTTGACGTTTAAGTAATTCTGAAAACAAACTCCTAACATTCTGAAATTGCAGATTTGTAGTATGAACAATAATATACAGAATTTCAGCTAATGGAAGTATTTTGCCCATCCACGAGGGGCCAAAACAGGATTACCTTGTCAGAATGTATTGGTGCTTTGCTTCTTCTAATTTTAAATGTCTTAAGGGAATGGAGATTTCATCATTTCCATAGAGACACTATTTCACAGCCCATAGATCTTTCTGTCAGGAATATTCATCCTGCAGTCTCTCAAATTTTTGCCTTTTTACCAGGGAGATACCAAAACTAGAAAAGGCCAAGGAAAGTTCTAAATAATTTCCTCATTA
>NW_011096602.1:0-445 GCF_000146605.3 Meleagris gallopavo
GAAGGGTTTTGTCGTGTAAGCTTTTGGCCATAACTGTTTGAACTTCCCTTTTATTTAAAGCCCATAGTTTCCTAATGCAGTAGTCTGCATTTCTACTGTCCGTATGTATGACAATACTATTTCAAGGTGTTCTTAAGACAGATCTACCAGCTTCAGAGATTCGGGGTAAAATTCCTGAAGAAATGTTAGAAGCAGCTTTTTCACTTGAAGATGCAATAGCCTTCTATTACAGGACTATACCAGGCAGACACAACTCTGTATGTTTTAGATAAAATACTTGGCACAAATCAAGGTGGAAACCTGGCCCTTCCCTTCATTTATGCTTTGTGCCTTTCTTTACAGAGGTCATTTCTGCTATTCTTTTTTTTTGCGTGATGTTTCAAGGAGCTGAGATATGTTAGAGTACGATCAGAAAGCATGTTGTACTCTGATTTCATTCCTCATC
>NW_011096603.1:0-522 GCF_000146605.3 Meleagris gallopavo
ATCCAGCATTGTTCTGTTTGGAAAATAAGTTTTTGGGTTTGGTTGTTTTTATATTTTCCTTTTCCTATCTGCATCAGATCACACTTACCGGTCTGTATTAAACAGATCTTCTTTGTCTACATGACTGCCACAGAGAGCAAGTTTTCTGGTTTTGAGGCATGACTTCCTATTACCAAAGTTATGGCCATTTTTCTGCAATATACTGCGTACAGTAGAATCCTTTCTACAACCATCTCTAACAGCTGCTGCAGGGAACTGTTAGGTCAGGGCTTGAAGTGGTGATGGAGCACCTGCTGAAGGAGGCACAGGCAAAGTGTTTTCACCTGTGCTCCCCAGCTGGCCAGAAGGGGCAGACCCAGGGGGGAAAACACCCTGAGCTCATATAAGGGCCAGCCATGGAAGGGAGAGCATCTCTTGGAGCTGGGGCTTCCTGAGGGGGAGTGCTGTGTGGCCACAGAGCTCCTTTACCTTTTGGGTGAGTTCAGCTCTTTTTTGTCATAGGGCTCTTGGCCTACCTGCAAG
>NW_011096604.1:0-467 GCF_000146605.3 Meleagris gallopavo
ATTTTCAGGTGAGGTCATACAATCAAGGAACCATAAAAAACCTTGGGTTGGAAGGACCCATAGGGATCATCAAACTCCAACCTCCCTGCCACAGGTAGGGCCACCAGCCTCCAGATCTGGTACTAGACCAGGCTGTCCAGAGCCCCATCCTACCTGGTCTTGAATACCTCTACAGACATCCACAGCCTCTCTGGGCAACCTGTTCCAGCACCTTACCACTCTCTCTGTAAAGAACTTCTTGACATCTAATCTAAACCTTTCCTCCTTGAGCTTAAAACCTCCTTTCCCTATCACTGTCTACCCTTGTAAAAAGAGTAAAAAGGCTGTCTGTTCTCCTTTTATAATCCTCTTTAATACTGGAAGGCTGCAATGAGGTCACCCTGCAGCCTTCTCTTCTTCAGGCTGAACAAGCATAGTTCCCTCAGCCTGTCTTTCTAGGAGAGGTGCTCCAGCTCTCTGCTCTTCTT
>NW_011096605.1:0-413 GCF_000146605.3 Meleagris gallopavo
CTAGCATCAAAACAGCTAGGGGAATAACTCTATCCTTCTTTGAACAGAAATATTCCATGCAATTCCTTCATCAGCTGGAAAGGAAGAGGTGAAGCCTAAGTGTTTCCAAGTGTGATAACAAGGATTGACAACTGATAGTGCACACATCTGCTTTGCTTTCCAATGGCAAAGCAATGCTCTTTATCCAGTTACCCATTCTGAGGTGTTCCAGGCAAATATTATGGACATAGGTACAGTGTTGCTTACTCTCAGCAAATACTCTGGGGGTAAGACCTGGACTAATACTGTTGCTACCACTGTATTACTGCTTTGCTGGGAAGATAGGCACTGTTGTCATATAATTATTATAGATTTCTATTCCTAGAAAAAGATGTAAGTTTTTTTCTTGTGGCCAAGGTATATTAGATCTCATC
>NW_011096606.1:0-497 GCF_000146605.3 Meleagris gallopavo
TTCCAGGTCCCGTGGCACTTTGGTGAAGCCGTAGCGGTTGAGCTGGCGAACAAAGCTCTTCATGCCTGTACAGCCAAATGCTCTCACAGGCGCTTCCTTGGCCAGGACTTCCACCATGAACAGTTGTTCCTCGATCACAAGGCAGTTTCCTCCGTGGCCCCACCAGATGCTCTTCACTTGGTCACTTTCGGCCAGCACCCAGAGTTTCTGTGGGAAGCTGAGGGCTGAGAAGACACTGGCTTGGCCAGCGCCTTCCTCAGAGGGACTCAGAGGGAAACCGTTGGTTTCCTCTTCATTGGGAAACATTTGTGAGTCCTTTCCTTCCACGGTTGGTGTTTCAGCAGCGTGGCCAGCTGGTGCTTGGTCGTGAGCTGCCGAGTCAGTGGAAGCGGAGCCCGAGGTCTCAAACAGCTCCTCCAGATCAGCAGCAGAAGCTGTTTCCACAGCTGATGCCTCCATTTCAGTGTCTCTTGTCTGATTGAACCAAAGAGTGAGTG
>NW_011096607.1:0-498 GCF_000146605.3 Meleagris gallopavo
CGTAGATATGTGCATAACCGATTCTCTCCTTGAAGACCTCCTGAGGATAAAAATCCAGTCTCACTAACAAATGAAATAGACACAAATAGCTCATCTACTGCAACAAAGTTTATTCAAAACAATATTAGACTTAAAGATTAGAATGTAAGAGTTGTATTTTTTTGTTCAGCACAATGGATATACTATGAAAGGATTTCTATCTCTAGCATGCTCTAAATAAGAAGGAACTCACTGCAGCATGCAGATAAACAAATGTAAGACCAAAGTAGTAATTATAAAAAAATATTTCTTTGGTATACTCAAACATTAAATCTATCACAAGTTACTAATAACTTTATTTTTAATGCAAACTGAAGCTTGAAATGAAATTATTATTTTGAGAATTCAAGTATCTAGATACTGACTTTGGAATGAAAGATTTTCTAGACCAGCTTGATGAGAAATCACTCATTTTAAATAATTACAAAAAATTAGATGAGTGTTCCAGGAACGATTTTC
>NW_011096608.1:0-409 GCF_000146605.3 Meleagris gallopavo
TTTAGTGAGCTGGGGGTCGGCCTCTTCTCTCGTGTAACTAATGATAGAACTAGAGGGAATGGCTTCAAGCTGCGCCAGGCGAGATTTAGGCTGGATGTTAGGAAATACTACTTTTCTGAAAGAGTGGTCATGGAATGTGCTGCCCAGGGAGGTGGTGGAGTCACCGACCCTGGAGGTGTTCAAGGAACGTTTGGATTTTGTGTTGAAGGATATGATTTAGTGAGAATGATTGGTGATAGGTAGATGGTTGGACGGGGATGATGTTGTAATTTCCAACCTTGGTGTTTCTGAGATTTGTGATAACAGTTTACGCAATTGAGACCTGACTAGGTGAGAGGATAAGCTATTCTTTAGGAGGATTCTGTCCAGGAGTTAGCTATGCAAGTCTGTTATATCAGAAGCTGTTGCT
>NW_011096609.1:0-613 GCF_000146605.3 Meleagris gallopavo
TTTCACTGCTGTCTTTTCCTATCATGTTATAGAGTTACACCATAGTAAGGGAATTATTGAACAAACAGTTTATAAAAGGTTAAGCTTACCAACAATTTTTAAGCTTAATGTTAGAGCCTAACTTTGAATATCTGAAGGCAAATTCAGTCTGTGACAGACTCGTAGTATCACTTCTACAAAGTGCTTGTAAGGAACGATTTAGCTCCATGTACGTGGCTAGAACTTTGCTCCTGCATGCTCACTGGTGCTACATCTATCTTCACATAACAGTCTCTGTGGCCAAATTACAAGCTCCCATTGCCTGAGCTAGTACAAGCAATGAACTTGCAGGTTGTGATGTTATTATGGAGGTGAAAAGGGAACACCTGAATCGGTGACTAGTGGGCATAGACTCACTCTGTTCATCCTTCAGTCCTTACCTCCTTCAAACCATGCTGTCTTTAAATTGCAACTTCAAAATGAAGAGCTGACTGTGTCAAAGCATGTATTTAAGGTTGGGCACAGTCTTCAACGCTTTGACTGAGGGCCTTGGACAAGTGTGAAGGTGTACATTGGGAACAAACAATCAAGACAAACAAGATTAATTTAATGCAGTCAAGATGAAGGAAGGTAG
>NW_011096610.1:0-306 GCF_000146605.3 Meleagris gallopavo
AGAGTAGTAAAGAAGACAACCCAGCTATGTGAAAATGCTGAAGGACCTCACCACTGCATCATAAAGTGGGAGCTAAAATTCAGTGTCTATTAGTACAGCACATGAGGGACAAAACAACCAGAGTTTCACCAATAAAACAACCAACTCTCAGATGGAGCACGATCTTTGGGTTTACTGCCAAAGTACCTATTAACAGCTGCTTGACAGCTCTGCTCCCATCTATTACTGGTACTTCTGAATATAATAGAAACTTTGCAGTTGGGCAATCAGTTGAAGTGAAAAGTTCCCTGCTCTTTCCTGACAGAA
>NW_011096611.1:0-480 GCF_000146605.3 Meleagris gallopavo
CCTCCGAGAGCAATATACCCGCTACCAGGAAGTTTGTAGGCAACGTAGCAAGCGAACTCAATTAGAGGAAATTCAGCAGAAGGTAATGCAGGTAAGAATTAAGTTCTTGAATGCTGTGAGAAGCAGGTTTGGGCTCAAGACCCAGCCAGTATTCTCCTCCTATGCCTGAAATTTCAGTGCGCTGGTTTGACTGGATGCTTTATGCTTTGGCTACTGGCACAGGCTTTCCAAAGTCTCTTCTGATACAATAGAGGTGATTAGAATTTACTCAGCTCCACCTGCTTTCATCCCCACAGCAAAAAACTTCGCCACATCCCTTTGTTTCTTGCTGCTTAACTTATTAAGGAGTGGAATATCTGACATGATAGCAGAGAACATTCACATATGAGATGCATTTAGCGGTAGTTTTGTCTGAGTAGTTTAGTTTCAAGTTCCTGTTACTGAAGGAATGTTGTCATTTATTCCATTCTAATGCTGAAT
>NW_011096612.1:0-483 GCF_000146605.3 Meleagris gallopavo
GAGCCACCGCATACCTACATATGCATAAAGGTATTTTGGTAGGAGTTGGTCTGATTATTCCTGAAGCGGGATCTGAGCTGTGAGTACCAGAGGGAGGAGAAAGAAAATCGCCGTCATTAGCACCTACTAAGCAACACGTTATTTTGGTAATGCAGTTTTTTAGAACACAGATTGTGAAGCTTTGCATTTTTATGACGTTTGTTTTTAATTTCTTGCTGCAGAGGTGCCATGCATTATTCAAGATTATAAAACGCTCCTGAAATCCAAATCATTTGGTTTTGCTGATGAGGTTTTCAAGCTGTGTAATTAAAGAACTGTATCCACATAGGCTGGAAGTTCAGAACTCTTTAGTGTAATCATCAAAATAACCATTTTTAAGTGTAGTATTACGTTGTGTGCAATTATGCTATCATGTACTCCTAGTTAGTGGAAGCTTCCTTGTAGTAAACTTCAGGCTTATCAATGTGCTTCAAGATGAGGTTG
>NW_011096613.1:0-357 GCF_000146605.3 Meleagris gallopavo
CATAATATTTTTCTTTCCCTGTACTGCAGTACCTAGTCTGAATTAGTTAAGGAAAATCAGCTAATGTTCTTCCTTGTTCATGTTTTTTATCAGTAAGAAGTTAAATGATTGCACAGTTTCAGGTTCTCTGTTAGAGAGAATCTTCCCTTAGAGTTTGTGCATACCCTGAAATAAGCATGTTCATTAAAGGAATTGGATGATTGACTGAAAAAAGGAAAGTAATCTAGCTTTGTGATTCTCTGATCCATCTGTCTGGATTGGGAAAGTCAGCAGCCGAGAAATCAAATGGTCCTAAATTACTGTTTACAGTCCAAGCATTCAGGCATTGGAAAAAAGAATTAAGGTCCTTTAGAATGA
>NW_011096614.1:0-1161 GCF_000146605.3 Meleagris gallopavo
ACAGACAAAGCCCAGTTCTACCATCAACAGAAACAAATTGTCATTTTTTCACAGGAAATCACATGGGAAAGCAACTCAGAGTTCAGAGACATGACAAAATACACCTGCAAAGGATATTACAGATATAGTTTCCAGAAAAAAAAAAATATAAAAGTATCCCCCCCCTAGAAAATCCCGTTTAGTAGACAGAGTTTCTACTGGAAATTAATCCATTTAGTTGCCATTCTTATTGTTCAGAAACTGCATAGCCACTAAATAGAATCCTTATATACTGTTTGAGTACTTTCAAACAATCACAAATGAAAATATGGAAAATTTTACAACTCTGAATATTATAGAAGC
Organism: Meleagris gallopavo; assembly: GCF_000146605.3. Lineage (NCBI taxonomy): Eukaryota > Metazoa > Chordata > Aves > Galliformes > Phasianidae > Meleagris > Meleagris gallopavo. The sequence goes on from NW_011096614.1 coordinate 343, forward strand.
AACTTCCAAGTTTCACATTTCCCCTAAATTTAAAGTAAGAATCAAACTTGACACTAAGGAGTGAGGTGACAGTTTTGGATTCTGAGCCCTTTAAACCAATGAGGTCTACTATTCAGAGACTGTTCTTGAACTATGCTAATATTGCCCAAGTCTCCTCAATCCTGCAAATGGTTTAACTGGGGCTTTGGCTCAGATGGCAGTTCTAACTGAGCTAGAGAAGATCAACAAATATTTTTCAGGAAATTGGGCTGTATCCTCAACTTCACCCTCTCTTCTTTGATATATGAAAAAAATCAATAGATTTTTAAAAAGAAAAGAGTGAGAAGAGGGAAAACAAACAACAGCCTTAAAAATAAAGCAACCACAAAACCAAACATCAAGCAGTAAAGAAGCATAATAAGAGCAAACTCAACCCAAGTACAGCAAAACCTTCAACTGCAGTAATACTACTAATACTGATCAATCTAAACGCCCTGGCTTCTGAAGATACTCAAGATTCTACTGCAAATTTGTCTTGATCCAGCATTAGAGTTATTGGTCAGACACCATTTGCATTTTATTTAGTTTTTCACCACATACTTGTAGTCCAACCTTACATTCCTCATACTGCAAAGATCCCCAGAAACAATTGGAGTGTGTGAAGAACAGCAGCAAGCCCATGCTTACCCTTGAGTTTCCTCAGCTTCATAAATGCCAATGGCCAAATAATGTATACAGCTGATCACCTATGGATTAACCACATACCAAGTGTCAACATTTGTAAGATATACTCTTTCAACACTAGCAACAAAATTTAACAGGTTGGCCCACCCTGCCCAA
>NW_011096615.1:0-311 GCF_000146605.3 Meleagris gallopavo
CTTCTTAAACTTTTCCTGCATTTGAAAGTTGCATTTAACAGATTTTGTGTTTTCCTTGAAAATTTTTAGGATGCACATCTTGTGAAAAGACAGTCATCCAAGCTGAAGCATTTTAGAAATCTTAGACTGTTGCTGCTTTCCTTAATGCTCCAATTTAAATATGAGTTTAAATATTTAATTGTAGGAACACTATTCAAAAAGCTTGGGCCTTTGGCTTTCATCTAAAGCACCACATGCACTAGTGTGGTGTTGTGAACTGAGAGATCTAAAATTGTCTGTGACCTTTACACAATGATGATAAATCTGTGTTT
>NW_011096616.1:0-481 GCF_000146605.3 Meleagris gallopavo
GAAAAAGACACATGCTAACTCGAGCTAACTAATAATAAGTATCACAAATTAACATGGCTTACTATGTTACTCAGAAATACGTGCCAAGTAGCGTAAGTGGATAGCAGTCATAATCTTCATCTCAACAAAGCAGACCACAGAAGTGTTTTGCCTTTGTAGGGAAACTGTCCCTTCTGCAAGTCAGATGTACTTCATTGGAATTGTAACATTAATGAAAAAAGAGGGCTTTACAAGTGTTTTCCAGACTAAGTCAGAATTACACTTTTCAGATTTTAATATTCTTTAAAACTGTTAGCAAATTTTAAATATTGTTAACAAATTGCATGGGTTGATGACTATTCCAGATTTGTCTCTCTTGCTTAGATATGAAAGGTGCATGATAAGGAAGTCTTGTATTTTACATGTAGTAGCCAACTGGAAGCAGTGAGCTCAAATGGAAACAATACATGAGTGTTTCTCGAATGTTTTCTAATTTTAGTGT
>NW_011096617.1:0-369 GCF_000146605.3 Meleagris gallopavo
AAGAGCTGCTCTAACCAGGATCAAAACCACTCCACACCATAAAAAAAGATGTAGGTCTTCCAAAATTACTGCCAAATGAAACAATTCTGGCTTTGTATTGTTTCTTTTCCTTTTGTGTCATTGCTTATCTGTTTATCTTGATACTTTTAATGCAACTCGTCTTATGCCTTGAAGCACATAAATCCCCTTGTTTTTGCGTAACGAGCAGTAACTTAATTTCGTTTGCAACCACAGTCTTCCAGCATCATAGTTATAGCACTTCTCTGAGGCTGCATCCTCTCTGAATTCAGAGAGGAAAAAAACAGTGATAGCAAAAAGATCCATAAGACTGGAATACTTCCTCCGGAAGTTGAAATATAATCCGTAATT
>NW_011096618.1:0-451 GCF_000146605.3 Meleagris gallopavo
AATTGGCTGTTAGCTCAGCTCAAGACTCAGCATAACAAATGAGTTATTACTAGCAGTGATACCAGCGCTTACTGTCCAGATTATCCAATTATACCACCACTTTCCCAGTAAGGATATAGACAGACACAAGCTCTCTAGTATCTAATCCTTCTGTAGTGTCCCAGTGCTTCACTGATGCTTCTACAGTAGAAAAAGGGAGGTGCTGTTATGTAGTTCTTCACGGGGAGGGGATATGATGACGGTGTTGGTGGCCTCTTCCTCCTAGCCGAGAGGGTGAATTGGATGGTGACGGTGCCTTCTCACGGAGGTCTGTCTGAGAGCCATTTTTATTTACTTAATAACTTATTTGCTCTGTCTTTAGTGGTCCGTAACTGCGTATTACAGTCAATTGTTATCTTGTGTATAGTTTCAGATATGCTGGATACTTTGTCGTTCTCTTTTTATCCCTAAA
>NW_011096619.1:0-431 GCF_000146605.3 Meleagris gallopavo
AAACGTACATGAAGTTTATTATCACGACCCAGCATAAACTGATAGCTGATATCTTCCTGTACTTGAAAAGAGCCTGTGCTACCAGATCAGCAGTATGCAACTAGCACATACATCTACACGAGAGGAAGAAAATTGCAAAAACCACAGGTTAAACCCAAATAACAACCTAACTACCTTATTGTTTGTGATTACCTTAGGAAGTAGAACATCTACCTGAGAGGCTTCACTAGAAATTAAAACATTCTCATAGGACTAAGATCAGTTCAGCTACCAGCTCTACTGACCACTGTCAAGTTTAGAAGATCATTAGAGTTTTCAGCACAAAATTCTGCAACTCAAACAAAAATGAAAATTAAAGAACTTCTTGAAATAAGGCTTTAAAAAATTCCACACAGAGCCATGCAAGAGAGCTATCACAATCACAGCTCTTT
>NW_011096620.1:0-499 GCF_000146605.3 Meleagris gallopavo
TAGGGTCGCCAACCAGCAAACCAGGCTGCCCCAGAGCCACATCCAGCCTGGCCTTGAATGCCTCCAGGGATGGGGCATCCGCAACCTCCTTTGGGCAACCTGTTCCAGTGCCTCACCACCCTCTGTGTGAAAAACTTCCTCCTAATACTCAACCTAAACCTCCCCTTTCTCAGTTTAAAACCATTTCCCCTTGTCCTATCACTAGAGATCAATCTCAACAGAACTTGGAGCAAAGTCTGTGGAGCTGCTGGAAGTGTCATTTGGATTGTGACATGAAGAGATGTATTCCTTTGTTTACAGTTTAAAAGCTGACTGAAAAGGAGAAGCTGCAGTAATGCAGGGCATAGGCATAGATCAACGCAATACACAACCTGTCCCAAGAAATGACAGGAAACGTAACTATTCACTGGACAAACCCTTTGGAGTTAGAAGAGATGCAAGATGCTTCCACGGCTACCAGAGTTTTATATGAAATTAAAACAAACCAGTATAACTACCA
>NW_011096621.1:0-472 GCF_000146605.3 Meleagris gallopavo
AATATTTGTCTGATATTTTCCTGATCAGAAATTTCTCTTTGTTTACCTGCACATTCCAGGGACTTCAGATTTATGCATGTTGGTACATGGGGACGATGAGGTGGCAATACACACATCTCTTCATTCTCCTTATTCAGTCAGTGTGCCAAGATGACAAGTTACCTGACTTCAGTACTACGCTTTTCAGAGGTTTTGGCTGTTACTAAGAGGTATACAGGGCAACGGATATGCAGAAGAATGGAGATGTCAAGCTTTGATCAGGTTTCTAAATGTGGGCAGACAACAATTCACCCCAAATACACCTATAGTCCTTTGTAAAAGCATATGTACCAGGACATTCTCTCCTTCAAGGAAGTGTGTCATTTTGGAAGTAACGTAGTACCTGTTGCAGAATAAGAACCCTCAAATTTATGCTTCTAAAGATAGGCATACAGGGAAAGACTTAACAATATTTTGGCACAGCAAATCATTA
>NW_011096622.1:0-506 GCF_000146605.3 Meleagris gallopavo
ATGTATTTGGTAATAGAAATGGTTACAGAGATATTAACATAGTGATCTTCAAACTACATTGGAGTACATAAATTATGTATTTCCCGTTTATTTGTAGTGTGGATTGTCAGGCACTGTGAGCCTGCTTCAGTAGCTATAGTTTTTCACTTTATTGTAGTTCAACTGCCTGACTGCTGGAGAAACTTTAAAGACAGTTGGCCTTTTGAGAAGTGTTACACCACTTGAGCTTTTCTAGCCTGCGGTCTATCTTTTCTTTGGTAATGCTCCTTAAGTTCCAAAGGGTGCCAATAACAGAATAAGCTCCTCACCTGCTAGATGGCACAATCACCAGGGCTTTCCATGTGAGCTGCCAAATTGGACCCTTCAGCTCTTCTCACAAGACTTCAGTCTTTAGTAGCATAATCACGTGGATGGTAACGTGAGTGAAATATCTGACATTTTTCATCTTGAAATATCCATTAATATTGTCTGCTGAGACAAAGTACACAGTGTGTATAATACTTTGC
>NW_011096623.1:0-367 GCF_000146605.3 Meleagris gallopavo
TCAGATTTCTCAAGATGTCTTCTGGCTTGAAATGCATAAGCCTAATACTTAAATGACACTGTCCAATTATTTGTGCTTTTCTCAAAAATGAGAGAGTATGGAGTAACTGATTCTGCCTTAGGCAGGACTTCAATGGAATTAACAGTAATAACCATGGAATCATATTCTTAAGGTGTCTCTAAAGCAATTTTGGATGGAAGGTGCTGGGAAAGAGGTCAAAAACGAATGTGCTGAACTAAGTATGGTGCAACTTTTCTGTCCTTTCTGAAGGCTTGCTTGCATGATGGGGAGTTGGTTGGAATTCTTTCTCAGTGCTTACTGTACAGCTATCTGTCTTATGCAGTGTGTCACATCAACTAGTCTTTAA
>NW_011096624.1:0-405 GCF_000146605.3 Meleagris gallopavo
ATAGGAATTCATTATTCCTACTTAAAATTAACATGTGCTGATTAAGCTTCCTGTATAATATCCGAGTTACTAAATTCTTCCTTTTTCCTGTAAAAGAATCACAGGATAGTAGGTCCTTCAAATTTATATTTTAACCAAATCATGATTTTTGTTTGCTCTGCTACTACTACAGCATTCTGCTAAAAATGCTGTCCAGATTGGAATGATGCAAGCAATATTTTAAGAAAAGTTTACAAGCAGATAGTCACTTCTCAGTTTAAAAGTGATTTATTGTATAGTATTGATAAGCATTAATTTTGATACCATATGTACATTTATTTGGAATGTACCTTGAGTTTACAGCGTTTTTGCCCTTTTCTCAAACTGATGATTGAATTCCACTTCTTTTTATATGCTGTGGTCCTT
>NW_011096625.1:0-460 GCF_000146605.3 Meleagris gallopavo
GGTACCTATCTCAGCTATGCTAAATAATTGAGACAGTAAAAAAATATCTTGGCTTAAAACTTGGTCCCACTGGAGGCAAGAGTAAGACCTGCAGGAAAAGTATATGCCTTGAGAAGATAAAAAGGGAGAAGGAAAGCTTCTGGGAAAGACATATCTACTCTACGTGAGCAGCAGAAAGACCATGCCTGAAGGAGAGAGACAGTGTGTTCCACAAACAAACAAAAATATTAGGAAGCAAGTCTTCACAGTTTCATGGAATAATGTGTCCTAACACCAATACATCATGTTTTGAGACATTCTAATTAATGGAGTTACTCATTGATTTTGACTTAGTAGAGAACAATCAAAGTGTAAAAAAAGTCTTAGCTGGACAAACAAGAATACAATTTCCGCAAGTTTATGTTCCACTATGTCTAATAATAAATTATTTTTAATTGAATTGCTATGTTATATTCTATAA
>NW_011096626.1:0-548 GCF_000146605.3 Meleagris gallopavo
GATATTTACCTTACTACATAGCCAGGGGTTAGGAAAGAAATGGACAAGAGAAATACTTCTACCTTTTCCTGGAAGTAGGCTGAAGCTTGTATGCTGCAACATCTGCCTAGTTAATTAGAATTGAGGAAACAAAAAATTAAGGATTATAACTTTTAAAGTCAGAGTGAAATATTACTCTTTAAGATAGTGAAAACTTGTTATAGAAATGAGATAAGGTTATATTCTTTATAGGCTTAAGAACAGAATAGTCATATTGCCTGACTTTCCTTCGTGGTAAATCACGCAGCTTTTATCACATATACTGAAAGAGTTTGGAAGTTCTTTTAAAGACTTCTTAGTATAAGCACCAGTGCAGACTATCAGAAAGCATAGCAGGGAAAGCTGGACTAAATGTAAGCTCTTTCTGAGAAGCACAAGGACCCTATGTGGAGATAGGAAAGGGGTAGTTCAAATTATAGAGGGTGAAAGAAGAAGAGTAATGTGAATGTAAAGGACAAAATTTAAAAAAAAAAATAAAGACAAGAAATAAACTTTGAATGCTTCTGTCT
>NW_011096627.1:0-473 GCF_000146605.3 Meleagris gallopavo
AAAGATACTTCCTAGATCTCTATATGTTATGAACTAAATGAAAACTATTTAGCATGATATCTAGTATAATACATTTAATGTAATGCATTCTTATTTACCTGTACTTACTTAAAAATGAAAGTTTATAGCACAAGCACGTTGTTTTGGCTTTTTGTATTACATTAACTGCATATTCCAGTATCCAGATTCTGAATCATAACTGAAAGATGTTTTATTTATAATGATTTCAAACATCTCTCTCTCTTTTTAACAACTAAAGATACATAATGCATGGCTTAGTTTACTTGAGATGGCGTAGGATTCATGCCACTGAACCACAGTGAATGCTGTAAGAAACTTCCTTCATGCAGGACTCCAGCTCTGCAGTTAAGATTTGGGTAGTATGACTGTGAATCTTGGAGCTGAGTTAGACAACTATTTAGTATCATCCGAACAAAGACATTTCCTTTTCTGTGCTTCAGATCTCTAAAGCT
>NW_011096628.1:0-412 GCF_000146605.3 Meleagris gallopavo
AGCTGGGACCAGGAGGGTGATCTTCCATGTCCACATTTTTATTTGTATGCTTCAGATCTGGAGCAAGTTCCAAGTAATAAAAGTCTGTCTCATCAGGTACTTAAATCACTTCACTTTTATTTAAAAAAAAAAAAACAAAAAACACTGATCACAGATAACATCTTAGTTTTTCTTTGAAAGGTCAAAATGAGACATTTGATTACTATATTTTGGAGGTATGGAAATTTAATCTTTTCATTTCTCAACCAGTTTGATGGCCATTCAGAGGCCAAAGCCTGGCTTTCAAGAGCCATTTGCATTTAACAGGCTTTCAGCTTGTCACTGTCCGAGCAATGCCTTAGAGAATATTTAACCTTTCTTCTTGGGGGCACAAAATAAATGAAAGTTTGTGAACTTTATATGGTAACATTTG
>NW_011096629.1:0-321 GCF_000146605.3 Meleagris gallopavo
AGGAAATAGGAGGGTGTACAGTTCTAGGATAAAGAAATTATCAGAAATTTGCTGGGGAAAGGATTACTGTTATTGAAAGCCCACGTGTAAATCACCACTCTGGCTGATACGGTTTGAAGCCATGTTACACAGCTATATCTTGTAACAGAGCAGGAAAACAATGGAAACCATAGAAGGAGGCTTTCAAGATTGTAATGCTTTCTTTTTCTATGATATCGTAACGGTTAGAAAAAAAAATACAAAAAAAACCCCAACACACTCACACAAAAAAGCAGAAAACCTAAATCCACACACACAAAACACACTTCTACAATAATTTGC
>NW_011096630.1:0-464 GCF_000146605.3 Meleagris gallopavo
TCAGAACCAAAAGGAAGCAATTGCTATTTATGAACAAATAGGCTATGACAATTTGCTTTTGGTTGGTGTGTGATTTTTGAAGATATATCTACATGCTATCAGACATTGTGGGTTTCTACATTCTTGCTGTGAAAAAGTTATTTTACAGTTCTGAAGATCACACTACATTTTTAAAGGATTGATGAAAATATTACCCCATAAACCTGAGTTGCCTTTGAAGAATTATCTTTAACTCTGACAAGAACCTTACTATGTGACCATACTGCTTAACACAAAGCTAATCACAATTCTGGAGCAGTAATTAGGGTGTGAAAGGAGACAGGGAAAAAAAATCACCTTAGGATTTCCTTTACAAGCAGAAGCAGCACTTCAAAGAAAAACTAAACGAGGGGATTAAGCATCCCAAAAAGGGGGAGAAAAAAGATACCTAAGTCAGCTCCATTACTTACCTTATCATTATCATA
>NW_011096631.1:0-417 GCF_000146605.3 Meleagris gallopavo
AAAGGAAAATAATGAACCTAAATCTTGCCATCATCTCTCACATCTTGTAATAACTGACCTCTCCTGTTTCTGAGTACAAGCTCCTCAGCACAGCAAGTTCTCTTACCTCGTCCACATGAAAATGACATACATATTATGCATATCCATATGCACATAAATTATAATGGTTAGACCATTTGAATTGCTTTACCTGCTTCAAATGGACAGATACTCTATTAAGTATGCATATTTTCCATCCACGCAAGCAGTTTGTTTATCTGGCCTGGAATTACCTACAACTTGAAGTCATTGTCAAGTAAGAGACTACAAGAAGCAAGAGAAGAATTGAGGATTTGGGGCTTATTTCAACAGCACATAAACGGGTTCACATTATAGTAGATGGACAGAAGTTTCTTGGAGTATTTAAAATTAAAAAAA
>NW_011096632.1:0-304 GCF_000146605.3 Meleagris gallopavo
CAATCATTTGTCAAACATGAAGAAGTTCTGACTTGGAAGATAGATTGTTTTATTAAGGCACCCTGATAAAGAACTATTTCATTCCTATTATACATTCTTCAATATATTGCTTTTTAAAAAGTAAAGATCGTATTAAGTTACAGACATACTATGTCTATGTTGTAAAATGCAACAAGTTAGTTATAATCACCATTGGTTGAGATAGTCTTGTACCTCATACTTGTCACACCATAGCCTGCTGGCATACCCTATTTTATTTTATTTTTTTTTTCCAGATTATTATTATACAAAACTTTTACCTGTA
>NW_011096633.1:0-519 GCF_000146605.3 Meleagris gallopavo
ATTCAAGAGCAACACAGCCCTTAAGAAACCAAAAAGTTATAAATACAAAACTATTTCAAAGCTCACTTTGTTTCTTTCTGCACAACCAACCGGTGGTACTGCATTACTTTATCGTACAATATCATACAATAACAGGTCATACCATTTCAGGCAGAAATGTTTGTTGGCACCGCATTTTGCAGAAGAAACCAGAATTTACGTGAAAAAGATAAAAAAAAAAATCCTACAGACTGCAGAAAGCAGTGTTGTTGACTTAACGTTACACCTGTATGCACAATAAGCTAAATGCTCTGGGATGCTGTTTTTCATGGGAGAAATAAGTTCTCATTGCTTGGGATTGATATTGCCATAATGAGAACTCAGTAACTCGATGCCGTGTCACCATCCCCATAGTGCCAACAAACATCTCCATCCATCTTTTCATCAGAATAGCTTCTGCTTTCCAAGGAGACCAAGGAGAAATGCACTTCAGTGCTGATTGAAGTAATGCCCTCTTCTAAGCTAAGCCACTTACGAAGT
>NW_011096634.1:0-769 GCF_000146605.3 Meleagris gallopavo
CAATAACCAACATCTGAAGGCCTCCAAAATGTTCCATTTTAACTGCAGACTCTGCATGAATCAACATGTCTCTTGCCTCCTGTCCAGAGGTCTTCGGTGGCAAGAAGGCAAATATTAATGAGTGCTCAAAATATTTGCTGGATTTATTTCTGACCAGTCATGCCAATATCGTTGGAGAATGTGACTGATTGAGCAAACCAAGAGCTGGAGTTAATGGAGTTAAGCATTACTTCTTGCTAAAATCAAAGCAATCATTGGCCTCGTTTCAACACAACCAGGCACGGGCAAGGTGGTTTAGTATCCACCAGGACAGGCTATGGACATCTCAAAGAACTGTCACCTGAGCCTAGCTGTCCTCAGCCTGACACCTCATTTTGTTGACTTTTCTCCTTTTCCCAAACATCTCTTAAGCACAATAATTATTACACTGACGGAAGAAAATTACTGGCTACAAAATGGTAGGAGCATTTCTATTATGTGTCCAGAGTGAGTTACTAATCTGACAAACTATCCAAACACTCAGACCAAATTTATCACATTGTTATAATTTTTTTTTTTCTCTCTTTTTCTCTCTTTCAGCCTGCAAACAAGGTCAAAATAACCATTCTGGGTAATAAGAGAGCTCCATCACATCAACTTGCTGCGTAATTCCTTCCTGTCAGACTGGCTTGGATTTTGTTGCCTGCCTCTCTACCAGATTAAAAGACTCCTGTAAGTGAAGTCTACAAGCACTGAAGAAAAAGTCCCATGCTCTCAAGGAAAAAATGAG
>NW_011096635.1:0-425 GCF_000146605.3 Meleagris gallopavo
AAACCACATCATTGCAAGTGGACTTTGTACAAGAGAAACTTTAACACGAGAAGTTGGTAATGGCAGCGGGACACATGCTGAAATGGTAAGCAAAGAGTAAGATTTTATCCCCAGGGCAGAAAATCCTAGAAGCGTAATTTGTCCACATTAAAAAGATATAATAAATAAAAAAGAAACATCTAAATGTACCCTTCCATTAATGCAAATTGAAGAGAAATGCTTGAAAAAATCTCTTGGAGCATCTGTAGGAGGGCCACAAAAACAATCCAAAGGATAGAACATCTTCCTTAGGAGAACAGGCTGAGAGAGCTGGGGCTGTTCAGCCTGGAGAAGAGAAGTCTGCAAGGCAACCTGACAGCAGCCTGTCAGTATCTAAAGGGGAGCTACAGGAAAGAAGGGGACTGACTCTTCAGCAGCGTGGTGAC
>NW_011096636.1:0-463 GCF_000146605.3 Meleagris gallopavo
AAAAAAAACGCTTTACATAGCCAGGCTACAAGGAAAATTAGCAACTATCAGAAGCCTATAGGCCAACATGGGTAAGAGTTAAGCAGATGCTCAGACTCTTCAATAGCCCCAACCAAACAATAAAAGCAACAGGCACAATCTAAGTAGCCATATGAACTAGCACAAGCTATAACAGCAAGAAGAACAAAACGAACCAGTCTTTCTGCTACCACCTTTCTCTCTCAGAGAAGCAAGTGAAATAAAGCCATCCCTCTCACCTAAAAAATGGCCTAATAATGCAGTTATGACTATCACATAGTATAGCACAGCTGCCTGCAATTTTGTATCCTGGGTTTGGAAGCCTCTAATTTAAGCACAGTGAGGGATGGCTGTGCTTTTAAACAACATCATGAGATACGAAGGCTGACACAACAATAGCTGGTGCTGATGGGAGACAAAATGCTTTCAGTCATCCTTTTACTTC
>NW_011096637.1:0-358 GCF_000146605.3 Meleagris gallopavo
CAAAATGAGTGCTGGGAGTGTGTTTTGGCTGATTGCCAGTCAGTGTTAGAAATGTTTTGTGTTTGGCCACTAAACCAGGGAGGGACAGTCTCTAGCAGTTCTCAGGCCTGCGCATTGCCCTCTGCTCATCTTGTTCTTTTTCTTGGGATGCATGAGGTGGTGTGGGCTGGCAGTGAACCCCTTTATCGCTCTGATCAGGAGAGATAGCAGATCTGTTCATGTCAATACAAAGGCAGCTGTTCCAACGAATGTTAACCAGTGATTCAGTTTTGGTGGAAGAAAAACTGCAGCAGTAGCAACATCAGTGAGTGTGGTTTTTTCCACAATACAGGAGAGAAAAGTGTGAAAAAAGGTTCCT
>NW_011096638.1:0-367 GCF_000146605.3 Meleagris gallopavo
ATATGAGAATTATTTATTTACTGCATCTGAAAAAATGAAACCCTTAATTGATAGATGAAAAAAAAAGAGGTCTGCTCCACTATAGGGAAAACCAAATATTACACATTTGTGTGGTCAGTTAAGCAATAGAAACCTGAGTATTAAGATCCCCATTGATCACATCTCCAAATATTGAATATTATCAGTAGATATAAATTCATATTTATGTATCACATATTCAAGTGCTGTGCATATCTTATGATTAACAAAACCATTAAATACTTGGTTCAATTTAATTTTTAGACTCTTTTACACCGGATACTGTATAGCACATAAAATGGCTCACTGCACATTGCCTCTGCTTAGATCACTGCATGCATTGCCTTTT
>NW_011096639.1:0-443 GCF_000146605.3 Meleagris gallopavo
GGAAAGTCTGCTTTAGCAGAGACCTGAGACAGTGATCTGAGATGTATTTTCATTGCTGTACCTTCCTGCAGGGAAGTGAAAATGACCGCTTAAGTATTTCAAGTACTTCATTTCAGAAAGCAAGCAGCTTGACAGAGCAATGCATATTGGGTTAAAGGGAAGGTGTCTAGCCTTTGAGTAACTATGGAATTCAAAGAGCTCCATCTGGATTTTGTTATTTTATCTGTTTTATTTTATTTTATTTTATTTTTAAATGTTTAATTTAGAAAGGTCTTTTGGTGTTACATTTCAACAGCCATTCAAATCTCCATGCTGGCATATAATATCCAAATGAAGCTCCTACTGGGAAGGACAGGGGCAATGACAGCTTCTACTGAGATACTACTCACAGTTATGGAGCTAGTAAAACTGAGCTGTATAAATGCAGTAAGTCTTTATTTAAG
>NW_011096640.1:0-421 GCF_000146605.3 Meleagris gallopavo
TTGAGCACTCATTAATATTTGCCTTCTTGCCACCGAAGACCTCTGGACAGGAGGCAAGAGACATGTTGATTCATGCAGAGTCTGCAGTTAAAATGGAACATTTTGGAGGCCTTCAGATGTTGGTTATTGAGAAATCAGTAGATTTGCAGACTATTGGGAAGTTCTTTAGTAAGAACTATTGGTGATAGGCGAATGGTTGGACCGGATGGTCTTATATGTATGTCTTTTGCAACCACAGTGATTCTACAATTCTCTGAACAAAAACTTCAGTGGGTCTTTGGTTGCTCTTCAAGAACCAAGATTGGAGGCAAACATCTCAATTTTCCAAAGGTAGCTCCCACAACCACCTCCTCCACGTAGCTCAGAGATGTCTCTACTTCTCCTTGCCAAACCTTGGGCTGGTTTCACAAGAGCTATGTAA
>NW_011096641.1:0-367 GCF_000146605.3 Meleagris gallopavo
TATAGAAACTTAGATTCATAAAATAAGCCTGGAAAGAAACAATGGAAATTGTTGGTCCACCAGCCCTACTCAGAGCAGAGACAAACTCAAAGCTAGATCTGACTGCTCTTTTTTTTTTTCCCCCCAAGACAAATTTTAAATTTCTCAGAAGATTTCATAATCTTTTAGTTATTGTTTTTTGTTTGTTTGTTTTTGTTTTCTTTCTGGAGAGGGTTCTTAAGTCATATTTTGGCTTATCTTTTTTCCAAATGTTTGGAGGTGATTTTAAAGTCAACGGACAGCTGATTATATATGTGATACAGCTGGCTGTAAATTTCTCTATTTTTTTATCAATATATTTAAAATTTGCTGTGGACCATTAATGAAA
>NW_011096642.1:0-429 GCF_000146605.3 Meleagris gallopavo
TTTCTTCAAAATTAACTGTAGTTCACTATGTAGCCTGCTGTGGCTGACAAAACCACATCAGAGGGTTGCCCATGCAAGAAATCAGAAAACATTTCCTTGCAAGAATCTGAGGTGTAGCTCTAGCTCTACACTTCAGGAAAGTTGATAGCAGATTGGTGACAGTGCAATGCTATGTAAGAAGTCAATTTTAGTTCTTAGGAAGGAAAGCTAGGTGACTGAATTTCTGACTGTATAGGGCACAGAGAAATGGGAATGGGACAACATTTCGGCAAATACTGACCAGACTTCTGTGTCTGCATCCTTGTTCTGTCCCGTACAAACTGTTGAAAATTTGTCCAAACGCAATTACTTCAAAGAAAAATTGTCTGTCAGAAAGTCTTAAAATGTAGCTGATGAAATGAATTTTTGAAGTTCTGATACTGAATGAGT
>NW_011096643.1:0-391 GCF_000146605.3 Meleagris gallopavo
AAACAAACAAAAAAAAAAACTCGACATCTTTCCCTTTTTTATGATTGTCCCCCTGTGCGCTTGGCTTAGTATGTGGGGAAGGGAAGCAAGTTATCAAGGAGATTTTCCCACCTGAGCCAGTCTGCCAGGCTGACCCAAAGCAGCCTGCAGCCCCTGCCCAACCCCAAGAACTGGTGATGTTCAGTTTGAGCTTCTCATCGTTATTATTTCTATTACTACTACTGCTGTTACTTACCAGCACTAGTTTTTAAAATCCACTAAGGAGGATTTAAGCAAGAAAGAAGATTTTGTGTTTTGGATTCATTTTATAAATTATCTTTTGGGAGCACCTTACCAGACCATGATTATAGGATAAGCTGTGTTTATGTGGTTTCTGAAATTCTGGAGTAGG
>NW_011096644.1:0-921 GCF_000146605.3 Meleagris gallopavo
TCAAGTTGGAAAAGACCTTAAAGATCATCGAGTCCAACCATGACCTAACCATACTACCCTAACTAAACTGCTAAATCATGTCCCTGAGCACCGCACCCAAACAGTTTTTAAACACAACTAAGGATGGTGAGTCAACTACCTCCCTGGAGAACCTACTTCAGTGCTTAACAACCCTTTCTGTACTTAAGTGTTTCCTGACATCCAACCTAAACTTACCCTGGTGCAACTTGAGGCCATTTCCCCTCGTCCTGTCACCTGTTATCAGTGAGAAGAGACCAACCCCACTCTCACTGTAAGCACCTTTCAGATATCGGAAGAGAGCACTGAAGGTCTCACCCAGCCTCCTTTGCCCCAGTTCCAAACACACCTGGAGATGAAAAACAATGATAAGTTTGGTCTCCAATTCGAAAAAACTCCAGGTAGAAATTCTCTTTAAAAAGGCCTTTTTGAACATTAATTAGAATGGAGAGACTGCATTTTCAAAAGTTGATGGCAAAGAACATCAACTGATCTCACTGCGTACAGCAGTACAATTTCATGGTAGAATACACACACATGCAGGCAAGACTTACTGCAGATCTCAAGCACAAACCAACTTCTAAAATATCAAGCCTAATCAGAAAAAACTGAGTTTGAGGATGTTTGAAATCTCGTTTTATGGTACGATAGAGACACACTCAAGACCACAGAGGATTTTTACAGCAGCAAAGTAAGCTAGACAGAAACAATCCGTCCCCAGAACTGATGTCTAGGGGTGCCAAAGAATTTTCGTAAACAGGTTGGAGATACTTAACAATATTTATTTTTATGTTTTTTGTCTCAAGTTTCTTTCACAGTACTCTTTAGAGGCATTGATTTTCACGTCATTTATGAACAGTAGACTCACAGGGCTTAGAACAGACATCTAAAGAATATTAGGTA
>NW_011096645.1:0-341 GCF_000146605.3 Meleagris gallopavo
GCTGTGGATGTCCCGTCCTTAGAAGTGTTCAAGGCCAGGTTGGACAGGGCCCTGAGCAGCCTGGTCTACTATTAGATATAGAGGGTGGTGGCCCTGCCTGTGGCAGGGGGTTGGAGCTTCATGATCCTTGAGGTCCCTTCCAATGCAAACCATTCTGTGATTCTAATAGATGCTAAATGGTTGGTATATATTTCAGTTTCTTCACAGAATGCACAGCTAGGACATGAGCTGTATGATTGCTTCTTTTTTTTTTTTTTTTTTAAGTAGTAGTTGTCTGTGAAAGTCAAGCACTAAACAGCAGGCAGCATTAATTGCTTGAGGATTCATATGCTCAGTTAGTG
>NW_011096646.1:0-432 GCF_000146605.3 Meleagris gallopavo
CTTGTCAGAAATTGGCTTGGGGACTCTGGAACCTGCACCTATCCTGAAAATGCTTTTAACTTCAGTTTTTTGCTGACTGTGTTTTTTTCTATACATACACAGAAAGAATTGTAAAATTCCAGTTTGCTCTGTTTTCTCATTTTATTTTTACAGTATGTTAGAGACCAGTATGTTAGAGACCACTAAATTCTAGTGCTGCAGATCTGCTTGTATTTGCTGACCCACTTTTTCTTACGATAGAAAAAGTATGTTGGCTGGGGTTTATCTATACCTTAAAAAAAAACGAGAGTTAATATGTTGTACAGGATATTGTACCTATTCTGAACATCTAGAGGACTTTGGAAACCTTGGACTTCATATTTATCACCAAATAACTGTAAGAAAGAGTGTAATGTGATGCTGCTAACAAGTACCTTGTCTCCTTTGGATCAA
>NW_011096647.1:0-549 GCF_000146605.3 Meleagris gallopavo
TAAACACGTTGGTTTCCTTGGAAGTGTTCTGGTGGCTTATTTGTGAGAAAGCCAAAGAAAAAAAGCTCATCAGCTTGGTTCTTAAAAAACTGTCCTCTCCATATTTTTCTCTTGTCCTTTTGAAAGCTTGGATGACCTTGCTAGAACTAGACAGGAATATAAAAATCTACGAATTAAGTGGGTGGAATGAAGCTACAGTCAGATCTTCAGCTTGCCGCCATGAGTGATTCACACGTACTCCAGTTCTTTGTACACAAAGATGGCTCTCTTAAGGGATTATTCCAGCATGTGAAATAGGCAAATTCAACTACAAATGAATGAAATCCTTTCAAAACTCCATGAAAAACCTTTCTTCAAACACTGCATTGGGTCAATCTTCCCTTGAAGGAACTGCACCAAGGGAAGTTCTCATCCTGGAAATATTTTCCGACTTATTTTCTATTTTAGTTTAAAAGTTCAAATAGAATCACTCAGGTTGGAAAAGACCTTAAAGATCATCGAGTCCAAGCACGACCTAGCCTTACTACCCTAATTCTAACAGCCCACCAC
>NW_011096648.1:0-866 GCF_000146605.3 Meleagris gallopavo
CAGACTCAAGTAGCTGTCTGAAGTAGGCTGAATTTGGGAGGCTCTCTCTTCATTTAGATGAGAACTTATGTATTGGATAAGGAAGGTTACCAGTGAAAGCCATTTGAGAATATTCATTTTTACGAGTTGAAATAAGAATAGAAAGGAAGATGGTCTTAGTGGAACATTTTTCAGCAATGGTCCCCTGCGGAAATATTTCTGACAATCTGCAGTCTAAAGTTTGCCGGGTAAACCTTGGGTTACAGGACCAAGGTTCTGCTGGCTTTGGGTACCTCTCCGAAGCCACGTATAACCTACAGTCAGTGTCTTTATGAGACAAAACTGCTGAACTTTATCTCCCACCTACACTGGTGAAATCCAGGAACTGCTTCTTGGCAGAAAATGTCACCACATACAGTTCTACCATCTTGTCAGATTCCAGCAGAAAGTTACTTCTTCAGTGAAAACTGAATTTCCAGGATTTTACTCTAAAAACAGCGTCCAGAAAAAGAAAATACAATTTTATTGTGGATCATAAAACATTTATGAAAGTCTGTATATATTTGATGTTTTCCTCATTCTCACGAGTTATACATTAGATGTTCCTTGTGATACAATTTACTTCACATTTGTTTCACAAAATAAAAACTTAGGGACCTAAAATAGAAGTAACATC
This sequence comes from Meleagris gallopavo, assembly GCF_000146605.3. Lineage (NCBI taxonomy): Eukaryota > Metazoa > Chordata > Aves > Galliformes > Phasianidae > Meleagris > Meleagris gallopavo. The sequence goes on from NW_011096648.1 coordinate 656, forward strand.
ACCTCTTAGTCTGCCGAGGTTGGTATTCTCTTACCAAGAGTTGTCTGTAAGAGTTTACAGTTCTCTTACATCAGTTTATCACCAGTAAAGTCTCATTGCTTACTCAAGAAACAGAGGCAGAATAGATCTTTGCTTCCCCACTGCATTTTAAAAATACACAACACCTATGAAAACCTCCAGCTACAAAATAAGGGATATCAAGATCGTTGTG
>NW_011096649.1:0-468 GCF_000146605.3 Meleagris gallopavo
TGCTTTGTAATCTAGGTACTGGTTGTGTTTTCCTTCTTTCCTTTCTTGTGTTTTCCTTGTTTTCCTGTCTTCCTCAAATCCTTGAGACTTTTTTTATTATGCTTACCTTTGAACATAATAACTACAAGTTGAAAGATTTCCAACTATTTTTCCAAGTAGTAGTGTAAATAGGTTTTGAATACTACTTATTTGTCTAAATGATCAGTAGTATCACATTTGTTACAGTGTCTTGTGCATGATTCCTGTCTTAATAAGAGACATTGCTAAGGATCTGATTTGCACTTAATCTTTCCTTGTGCACATTCTGGTGCTTCGCTTTTCTGTACCATTTTTGTTTATGCATTTGTATTTAGTAATGGACCTGTCTTTTCCCTTGAAATGTTTTGTAAAGCCATTTGCCAGTCCAATTTCTGTTCATCTTCTGATTCTCTGCGAGAGGTATAAATTGGGGTCAAGGATCCCTTCAGG
>NW_011096650.1:0-558 GCF_000146605.3 Meleagris gallopavo
ACAATTCTAGTCATTTCATAGCTCTTGATTTTGGGGCTATGAGCAGAGCTTCCCACGGATGCAAAGCCACATGGTTTTCCTAACCAAGTGCAGTGTGAAAATGAATGTCGCAAAGCATCACTGCATGAATCAGCAAATTCCTGTATTCCAGTAACAGAGCTAGCATAGTAAAACAAACAGCATAAATACAAAAAATGTGTTGCTGTCTACACGATCGCTGGGATAAGACACAGCAAGATAGTTTACCAGAAAGTCCTTTGAAAACTGTAAGAAGTTGTACGTTGCAAATTACTAGCAGCCTTAAATTCTATTTTCTCTCTACTTAAGAAAGAACTCGTGTAGCATTTAGGGGGCAGGGAGAGGCAGCAGCTTTGGGTAATTAACATATGCTAACTATACTGAAAATATACATAATGCAGATTAAATTCTTCAGTTTTCTATTAAGAAAACTTGGTAAGGATAACAGAAAAAAAACCACCTGACTACTGAATATTACTGCGTTGTTTCCCTCACATTTCTCAGTCTCTCACACTTTCTTAGCAGCAACAGACATAAGAC
>NW_011096651.1:0-318 GCF_000146605.3 Meleagris gallopavo
ATCTCTATGTATGTAGCAGAAGGCCTATAGGTAGTATGAGTCAGTTAAATAATGCTGTTATGCTTGTTTAAAGACTTGTGACAGAAGTTAGTAGTTTTGCATTTGGAGTAGTTTTACTGTGAAGGTGTCACTTCTTGTGGTGATAGTTACACAATTCCTGAAAATCTGTTAGATGGGAATGACAGACAAATGGTACTCAAGCATACTGACAAAAATGAGCTTTTGAGTTGTGACATGGATCAGTGGAACTTAGACTCCAGTTACAAACTTCTAGTCCTTGCGTACCTTGAAACTTTTAGTAAGCTAATGATTGATATG
>NW_011096652.1:0-367 GCF_000146605.3 Meleagris gallopavo
CTTATCCACTCTTACTTTTGAAATTAATATTTTTTGGCTGCAATCCTCGTTAGCAGCCTGGCACCTATAGTTCCATCTCCTTCACCCAGGGCTATGTTTAGTCTCACTGAGCATGCTCTGCATCTTGGGATTTGTTAGCCAAGGAGTTCTCTCTCTCTCCCTCTCTTCACTGTGGAGATAAGAAGACATTGTGAGATGTCGTGAATCTATTGGATCTATAGGACTAAAGTGCAACGCAAGCGAGGCATTTGGCTTTTTTGCCACTGCAGTTAAGTAGAAAAAACTCTGGGCTGTTTGGTCCACCTGGTTATTCCACTGTCATAGTGGGCAATCTGCATAAATACATGGTTTTTCAGAGCTGAAACCA
>NW_011096653.1:0-493 GCF_000146605.3 Meleagris gallopavo
AGCATGTGGAATTAGAACAGGATTCTAATCCTGTGCTTGGTTTTCACGTTCTTCTCATCAAATTGAAATATGGAAACTTTTCTAGTGAAGTTTTAAATTATTTGATATTATGTGATTTCTGTATGTGAAGTAGTTTTCATCAGAAGAAAAGCTGGGAATTCAATCTCTTCCCAAAGTACTGTGTATAGAATAAGGCCATCTCCTCCTGTCATGTGCAACAAAGAAGTGAGAAAGGTATTTAGGAAGGTGCTGCTGTATTTGCTTGTTTGATGGTACTCTAATCTTTGAACGCCTGGAACACAGAAGCATGCCTTCCTACTTCAACTAACTTGTCATTTCTTTTAAAAGTCAAGGAGTAGAGTATTCTGGGCAAGTAGAGCAACAAAGTGGTATTGTGTACATTTTCTCAATAAGGCCATTTATTGTGTTGGTAACATATCTACATTTCAGAGCACAACTAGTACAGTTGTTGGAGGTGGGAGTGTAGTGACTT
>NW_011096654.1:0-408 GCF_000146605.3 Meleagris gallopavo
GATAGATATGTGCTGAGTGTGCTGTGTCCCCACAGAGCCAGCAGTAAGGGTCCCTGCACCACCATGCTGTGCTCTAGCAGAGAGAATGACACAACTCATGCCCGGGCATCAGCACTGTCATCTCCTCCCACAGCTTCAACACAAGCCTCATGACTGCACGAAGAAGCACAATCCTCCAACATACGCATCAGCTGGGGATTAATCACATTCTCCTCACATAAACATACCTGGTAAGCCATTTATTGCCAGCAGCCCATGGAGCCAGACCCACGCTCAACTCTGCAGATGGCTGGGAGTGTTGGCCTCCCTGTAACTCCACACAGATCACAGGGGGCAACACATGGGTCCAAGAGGGACGCTGCAAATATACTAGCAAGAGGGAAAGAAAAAAAAAATAAAAAGGAAAAA
>NW_011096655.1:0-866 GCF_000146605.3 Meleagris gallopavo
CTAAGACCAACAGTCGTGTGACTGCCACATGGAGTACCGCTAGGCCAAATGTAACAGCATCTGCCATGCATTCAACAACTCCTTTTTTGATTCCTCGCACTCTATTTTCACTTTCAGAGAAGGAGTGAGATATGTTCTGCTGTCTCTCAGATGCCAAAGTGCTGGGAATGTGCCATCCTTCCACTGCAAACTGAGTGGGTTTAGGAGACAGATGAATTAAGCCAAAGACTAGAATAGGAGGGGAGATAAGCTGTCTACAGCTTATTTCTGTTGACCTTCAAGGCATCTTTTGCAATAGACTTCTTTCCAGATCCTTAAAAAGCATTGTTGCTATAAAATTATCACTTATAGAGAAATAGCTCTGCGAATGTTTACATATCTGCTCAATTTTATGCACTTGAACAGTTCCTAGGGCTGCTTGGAGGTGTAAAATTAGGCACACACAGAAGTTTTTATAGGCTCCAGCTTTCTACCTTATAGACCAGATGGCATCTCTTGGAAAGCTTTGTGGAACATTATATTTAGAAACAATTCTATTCGTTATTCTAATTATTTGTTTACTGAACACCATCAGCATAGTCTATATGTTACAGATGTTGAGAACTGGCCCTCTTTTCCAAGGAGCTTGTGACTTCAGTGGAAAGCTACTACAAGGATCTGAGGAGGACATCCCTACCTGAGCTGCTTTCTTGACAGTCTGTTTGTTTGTCATTTGCACTTCATGATACTATTATCAGTGCCACAGTGGAAAACTACAGTGTTAGTAGCAAGACTACAGCATGTCCTTAGGACAAATTAGATAGATCATAGTACTCAAATTAGAGATCAAGTATAAACAGAAAGAAAAAAAAAAAGTCTGGCATTAC
>NW_011096656.1:0-515 GCF_000146605.3 Meleagris gallopavo
AAAAAAAAAAAAAAAGAAATGCAGAAGATCTGTGTTAGGAAAGGGAGAACACCAACAAGAATCTTCATGCAACAACTGCATGTGGATTCTGTGCACTTGAGCTTAGCTGAAGCTACAGCTTCATGTGATCATCCAATCTGTTCCAGATTTCAAAATCCATTTTTTTCTATCTGTGAATTCTGATTGTCTATAAAGGAGTTATGATTTACGGTGTTAATAGTTTATTCATTATCTTCAGGAAGATTAAGCTGTTTAACAAGTGGAAATCTTCAATGCAGAGCAGCCAGTGACTATCTCTGGAAGGCGTCCATTCTAACTACAGTCTAGAAGAGAATGAGCCATGAGGATACAGAGAAAACAAGAGAGAGAGTGGGTGTTTTCCCCATAAGATATGGTGCTCTGTGAGGTGATGTTCTGTAGTAATCACAGTACAAAGATGAGCTAGGATTCATTAATGTCTATCAGATTTGCAGCACAGCTAGAAAAGAGAAAGATGAAGCTGGAGACCCTGAAGT
>NW_011096657.1:0-490 GCF_000146605.3 Meleagris gallopavo
AACAATAGCACTTAGTGACAATTTCCCCTTCGTTATAAATGAAGAAAGGGAATGAGAAGGACAGCATTGAAGAGGATACCTTTGACATTTCATAGACAGCAGGTATTTTTTCCTGCTTTGAGTGGCATCATTTCTCGCTTCCTTAACAGGTGCTAAAGTGATTCCCTTCAGCTCACCATCCTGTGTAGAGTAGGGATGGAAAAGGAGCCATTCTCTACCAGTAGCCCATGCTCAGCCTTGTGGTGGCATCCAGAGGATGCTCCTGGTGCTTCCTTGCCAGTTTGTGGTATTTCTATCTCACGTGTGCCTTTGGCAAGGTTGGCAGGCCTGCTGGGTGAGCAGGATTGGTATGCATGGCAGCTTCTGGATGGCTTCTCCTTGCTTCAGGGGCTTCTGTTGGCACAGGGTGGGCATCCAAAGCTGTTGGGGAGAAAGAGGGAAGATAAAGCTGCTGTGCATGCAGTAGAGAGTCCTGGAGAGGAAAGTGCCA
>NW_011096658.1:0-623 GCF_000146605.3 Meleagris gallopavo
GTAATATTTACTGGCAAACATGGCCCTGCATTTCTATTTTAACGTCACCTCTAGCTCATCTAGTGCTGGAGCAGAACTCTCTGCCTTTCTCCTGGGAGATTTCCCACTGTAGCAGAATTTATATGCTTATTTGCTCCTGAAAATAGTTTGAGGTTGACTGAAGCCAAGTTACAAATAAATTCTTCCTTGGTTTGTGTTTTACATCTCTTGTGAGGGGAAGGCGTAGTAGTCAATTACTTGAAGCTTAAATATTATATCCTACTGGATGTCTGGCTTTAAAGGGACCTTAAAGATTAAATGTAAGAATGTTATCTGTATTTTTTTAAGGTGTATTTCTACTGAAGTTTGACAATACAGAACGTGCTTATCAGAGCTGAACTGAGGAAGAAACCCAGAAGCTTGTGTTTGTCCTTAGAAATGATATTTGAAATTGAGCCATTTCCTTTTTTAGGGCTTGAAATAGAGTAGAGTTGAACATAGGTGCATAACTAGATTTCAACTATATCAAGATTTTTTAATTTTGTGCACTGCTTAAAATGCTGAAGATACAGCCACATCTGCTGTATTAAGCTTTTGTTACTCAGTTTCGAAAACAGTTGTGAAAGGATCTTTAGGAGAAGGAG
>NW_011096659.1:0-447 GCF_000146605.3 Meleagris gallopavo
AATTGTTAATTTCTTTCAGTGTCTGCCATTTAATACACTATCAGATAAAATGCCCTGTCTCCTTAAGTTTCTCTCGTCTAAATTTGTTGATCAAAGACTTGCAGCTTGCTCTTCACTCTAGAAAGAAAATGTAAAGACAAAAAAATGGAAAAATAAGGTATGAGAGCATGCTACTTGTTGTTGGGAGCGGAACACCTACAGCTGTCAGGATCCACACTGATTAGCATTCCCACTCCACAAGGAAGCTTCCAATCTGGAGCTATCTTATCTGTGGTCTCCTCATTTTAGTCTCACTGTTTCATTTAACAGATGGTTTCTAGGCATGAAACATCACATTCCTTAAAGTAACATTAATACCTCCGTTCTGGGGGTGGTATGAAGTTTGTTCAGTTGGAATCATAGAATGGCTTGAACTGGAAGGAACCTCAAAGATCATCTAGTTCCAAT
>NW_011096660.1:0-474 GCF_000146605.3 Meleagris gallopavo
CAAAGCCAGACAGCACCTCGCTCTGTGCAAATACTCAAGTCTACCTATGCTTAAACCTTGGGGTGGGCTACATAAAACTCCTTTTGAAGCACTTTATTAAAAAAAAACAAAACAAAAACCAACAACCAAACATCTTGATCTTGATTACAATGAAGAAAATGAGCACTAAGTCGCTTTAGCTTTTGCTGCTATCCCTGCAAAAACTTTGTACAGCCATTGCAATGCAGAACATTAAAGGCTCTTGCCATGATTCCTCGGCCATGTTCCTCACTTGGCTCCAACAGTGCTGTATTGCTCAAGTCATGCATTTCTCTGGATTGAATAAAGCATAGCATGGAAACAGAATCTGGCTTCTTGACACGAGAAACACACATGGCAGTTGTTTTCACAGATTGCTATCTATAGAGCAACCAAAACGTTTGCAAATAGGAAGATGAATGCAGGAGAAATCAGTTCTATCCCTGCAGTCAGTTT
>NW_011096661.1:0-496 GCF_000146605.3 Meleagris gallopavo
GAATACCCTACATTTGGTGAAAGATGTGCAACCAAACCTCCATAATTTTGGAGCTGCTTCCATAGTGCTCATATTTCCTGTGGAGCCAAAGGCTTTCAGGCTCAGCAGACCCACAGACTCTATAGTACTAACTGTCCAGCTGTTGCTAATCACTTATCATGCCTATTTTTGTCACAAATACAACCGAGAGAAAGAGGGGGGAAAAAACATCATAGGAAACCTACACTCTCTTCAAGATATTCAGCTATTTGAATATTCTTGAACGGACATCATTGGAAAGTTACAACTATTAAGGCAGTCCCTGTAACAGGACAGTCTCACTTACTGACGTATTCGAAGGCTGATACAAATGGAATCTAAGCTATAACCAAGTGATTTTGATCTAGTGATGATAAATATTGCATTAATTCTTTTCTGAGTATCTATAATATAGAAATTGATGCTTCCTGACAGCAAAACTAATATCTCCTTTAGTTAAATCACCAAAAATTATGCA
>NW_011096662.1:0-480 GCF_000146605.3 Meleagris gallopavo
TTTTTGACAGGGACAAATGCCAGTGCACAGCCATGGGATGCCAAGAGCAGCCTCGTGTGCTTGTTGGCCATGGCAAGCTGAGTGCAGCAGGCCTCCTCTGTCACCCAGGAGTCCTGCTTCAAAGAGCCAGCAGGGTTGCATCCATGGAAAATTACAGCTAAGAACTAGGCCACTGTGGTGTCAGAATGTTGTTTTAATCCAAGTATTTTAAGAAGTTTTTTTCTTCTCAGTGACATATTTTTCAAGATATGTGGAAGATCGCTGGCAGTGGCGAGCTGTGGAGGACTGCCCTGATCACTGCTACAGTTGCTACTTGGAAGAAAAAAAAAGCAAATCTTTTGAACATTTAAAGTGTTTGGATATTGACTTGAGAAAAGATGACAACTTAAGAGCAAATACACCATAGCAGAAAATACCTCTCTCAAAATAGCAGTCACTTCCACCTAGCCCATGCTGCTGGAACTTCTTTCAGCCACTACT
>NW_011096663.1:0-309 GCF_000146605.3 Meleagris gallopavo
CGCTGCGTAAACACACACATTTACGGTAACTATACATCCACATCGTGTATCTGTATTCACATATAGTCAAAACCCATGCTACCAGATATTCAAAAGAAACTATACATTCATTAAACTTTCCTGACACGATCCTCCCAAACCTCATGAGGAGGTAAACCTGCAAGGTGGAAAATGGATGGGGAGAGAGTTATGGTCTCCATTACGCACTGGGATGTAATCAGCCTTAGCAAAAACATCAGTCAATTATAAAATGAGGAGAACTGCTAACATCCTGGATTCCCCCAGTTCAGATCACAAACTTTGTCTTTC
>NW_011096664.1:0-442 GCF_000146605.3 Meleagris gallopavo
AATACCAGAGAACCAAACAGCAAAGCGATGCTCTGAATCACATTGCAAAGCAGACATTGCCTGCAGGTCAAGTAAAAAATGAAAATTGAAAAATTCACACTGTTTTTTGTTTCAGAGGTTTGAGATTCTTGCTTGATCAGCCCTAATCTTGACCTTTTTAGCATTGTCTTTTATCTATCTATCTATCTATAAACAGTGCAATCTTCTCTTTCCATCTCCTGAAATGTAGTCCAACTGCAGGATTGTTGGATTACAGGATCCTTGGGACAGTGGTGGTCACAGCCCCCAGTGATAATCTGGACTTTGGAGCCAAGGTTAAACTGTACAGAAGCCAGCACAAGACCATGACAGGGTGTTCAATTTTCAGCTTTTGACTTTCACAATGATTAACCCAGAACCCTTTTTCCCCAGATTTGCCTGCCTGTAGAATTGGCATGAAACA
>NW_011096665.1:0-306 GCF_000146605.3 Meleagris gallopavo
AGCCAGCTTCCTTAACACTTAAACAGTTCACTCTACCTTTTATTTTTATGTTTTAAATACGGGATCTTGAGACACAGAGCTTTTCTCCTGTACTTTTACAGTGTTGTTGTTTGTTTTTTTTTTTTTAAGACCACTAAATGCAGCAGGAAGATGTGAACAGCTCGAGAATGTGTTATTTAGATGGCAGTGTACACTATTTTCTTAATACAAGGATGAAATACTTTCCTTTTTTAGCCAACTAAATACTCTTTATCTGTTGAGAAAGCTGTGCTGGTAGAAGAGTTTTTGATTGCTATGGTTACAGCT
>NW_011096666.1:0-411 GCF_000146605.3 Meleagris gallopavo
AAAGAAAAGGAAAAAAAAAAAAGTATATATATCTTAAATCATTTTGCAGCTTGTCAGTTGGTGGCTGCATGGCTAACTAATTGTGCAGGAAATTATTCTTTTCTTACATACTTTCACCACTGTATCTTTATCTGCTGTCATCAGCAAATGTATCAAATGAAGCTCTGTTGTATAAGAATTACTGTGCAGGGCAACTAGGACTTGAGCTGTGATATTCTCCAAAAGACCACCTACAGCAGAAATTATTGAACAGCCAGAGTTTAGAAACATGTAATGGCTTAGATTGGAAAGAACATTAAGGATCACCTAGTTCCAGCCTCCCTGCTATGGGCAGGGTTGCCACCCACCAGATCAGGCTGTCCACTGTCCTCATCCAACTTGGCCTTGAATGCCCCCAGAGATGGGGCATCC
>NW_011096667.1:0-418 GCF_000146605.3 Meleagris gallopavo
CTGTTACCATCTTTGATATTTTACATTTCTGCATACACAGTGGCGATGTATGCTGTAAGCAGTAATTCATCTTGTCACCACATCGTGAAGAAAAAAATAATTATTCCACTATTTACAAATAATGAAGTGAGAAACGGAAATATTAAGGACTCGACATAATTTGCTGGTCTGTGACAGTCAGTACTGGAAAATGAGAATTACTGAGTACCATTTCCCTCTTTTAGTTTAAAGCTGCTTGCCCCTGTCCTATCACTGTCAGACCATGTAAACAGTCAGTCCTCCTCCAGCTTGTAACCTCCCTTCAAGTACTCGAAGGCCTCAACAATCTCCCAGAAACCTTCTCTTCTCCAAGCTGAACAAGCTCAATGCCCTCAATCTTTCTCCATAGGAGAGGAGCACCTGGTCAATCTTTCCTGGT
>NW_011096668.1:0-440 GCF_000146605.3 Meleagris gallopavo
TTTATTGATGAAACTGTTGACGAACAAGTGTGTTGACAGCAAACCCCCCTAGATCCAGCAGGCATGAAAGGATGCCCAAAAGAAGCCCTCAGACTGCTCAGAGACACAGGATACCCTAAATGGCTGAACCAATGCTGGAACCCAGACTGGTGATCCCTTTCTGTCTTTTTCTTTCTCCACTCCCTCGCTTTATTCCTTACTTTTTCCTTCATAAAGCTGCTAAGTAACACAAGGCTTATTTCAGTTTCTTATCAAGTCACACAGTTCAGGTGTACAGCTTAGATTGATATAATTGTAAGAGTGCCAACACTTAAGATAATTGTAGTACAGACTCTCATTAAAATTGGTAATTGTGCTTGGACCTTGGGTGCCAGTTTCACCTAACTCTAACTGGTGGAGGAGAGGGTGCAAATCTGGTCACTGCTCCCTCCCTTCACAGG
>NW_011096669.1:0-450 GCF_000146605.3 Meleagris gallopavo
TTTTTAATTATTATTATTTTTAAACTCCTAGAGTATTTGTGATCTGTTTTAATAAATGTAGGACATGCTTTTTTGTGGATTACAAGGTTACTTCCCTTCTGTGAGGGGGGAATGAATGTCCCTTTTATAAAAGTAGGAGTAGAATGTAGCAGACTATCATTATTTGCCTTGTTTGGCCTTTGGAAACCCAAGTCCTTGTCCCAAAAGCTCAATTCCAGGGAGAAGCAAAAAAATGGCAGGTGCTCACTGCTTTGTCCACTGACTGTGCCCTGCTGAGCCGCATCTCTCTTTAACATCGCAGTGCAAAGGAAGCATTTCTCCTGCAAAAGGACATTCTGCTTTTGACTTCATCACATCTTTCAGCTTCCTATTAATCCATGCACTCTTTGGATACTTATGTTTTGGGCCTAAAACACTTGGAAGCAGATTTTTGAAGATATTTGCTGTACA
>NW_011096670.1:0-385 GCF_000146605.3 Meleagris gallopavo
CAGAGAACCACAAGCACCATGTAACTCAGCATCAGGCTAATGGGTCCCATTTTTCCTTGTGCTCCGAGCAGCTACGGAGACCACAGGGACATAAAACACATCCACATGGTCCCAAGAGCTTCAGTGTAGAGAGAAAGCCATCCAGAATGGAAGACAGTAGAAACAGCTAAACGAAACAAGTAACAGAAAAACATCCCATCTATCTGAAAGGAGAGAAAACAGATATAAACTCAACTTAAGATGTGCTTCTTTTCACAAGAATCAGTCCTGTTCTTCAGTGTAGTATACTTTACTAAACATACTTGGGTTCTGCTAAGTAGAGAGCAGTCAGACTGAGCTGTACTAATGGCTGCTCAATTAAATGCATTTTGCAACAATCACTGCA
>NW_011096671.1:0-354 GCF_000146605.3 Meleagris gallopavo
AAAAATAGAAACATGGACCTGCAGAAGAAGGGAAATCACTGTGCAAATAGAGGTGACAAAGTGGGAAACACCCAAATGCAATAGTCTAATGGCAAAACAAAAGCACTTGCCAAAGCAGTAGCTGTATTAGGGATGAAGGAGCAGGCAGGCTGCACAGGAGCATGGCTGATACAGAGCTGCTATAGTGCTCTGGTACTCCCCAGCTGGTTCCATCTGCTTTGCAGAAACTTCTTTCCACGCAGAATGAACCTTGATTGCTCTGAAGTGACAGTGCCAGGTACTCTGAGCAGGAGGCAGGTGATGCACATGGAAGTGGAGCTGTGTGGAGCTGTAGAAACGTGCCTGCAGGCAGGG
>NW_011096672.1:0-459 GCF_000146605.3 Meleagris gallopavo
GAATATTTATGTGTGCAGCGGAGTTTGCACCGTGATTTATAGAAGCTTCACTCAGTATTTTACACTAATGTTCAACGTGTATTTCATTTTATTTACTGTTTCCCCTTTGGTGTGTCTGCAATCCTGAAAGGGCTAACTCTGGAAGTTTAAAATTCTCTCTTGTGGGAGCGTTTGGAGGAAACTAGAGATTTGGTAAGCACTGTGCTAATACACGACCTCTTTCTGTCTTGGTGATCAGTCAGCAGCAGCGGATGGTGGCACATGGTGGGTCACGAATTCAGGCTGGTGCAGTGTGGGTGCACAGAAGTGGTTGTGAGGAAATCGCTCCTCTCCTACATCCCCCATATTCTCCTGTCTACTCCAGCAGGTAGAAGAGGCACGGCCGTACTGAGATGTGTGGGTGGGTTTTGTCTGTCTTGCTGCCATGCTAGAAGGTGGGAGCTGCCACTTCCTAAAGGA
>NW_011096673.1:0-1325 GCF_000146605.3 Meleagris gallopavo
CACAGTATTTTACTGTAACCCAAGTGTGATTGCAGCTGCAGTTACAGAAATCTTCTTATCACTGTACTAATTTAAAAACAGCCTGACAGCAGTGCTCTAGAAGAAAATCTTTATAGCCTATATTACTATGGGTAATCAATTATAATTAGTCCCAGAAATAAATTACTAAGTCTGCACCTAACCTCTCCCCTCCCTGTGCTTCTCACTGTCCCAGCTGTCTGTCATCCCAGTAAGACAAAATGGAATCAAGTAATTCTGACTCCATGTGTCTCCCTTGCTGAATGGACTGAAAGAAACAGGAGAAGGACTAACTTCGTCTAAGAAGGCCTCAATAAAATTACTCTGAATAACTCAGCTTCTAAAACATATTTGGAGATAACCAGGGGTCTGTTTAGAAAGGTTCTCTTTACTCAAGTAGCAAGATTTAAATGTACTATATTTTTAAGGTAACCTGTGCTAACAGTGGTAAAACACTGAATTTCCACCTTACGTGTGCTTTAAGTATCACCTACTTAATTCTTCCCTCAAGTTCAACTGCTGACAAGTTTCACTTACTTATTTTTCCATCCTGTCTGATTTTAATGCGTCTTTGAGACTGAAGTCTATTTTATTTTCCATTTTACTTACCTGCATAAAAGCATTTCTACTTAGAAAACAATTTCATCACAAACAATTGCGATAATTTAAGAAATAAACAATTAAGAATGTAGGATTACTTGAAAACTGACAAAAGCACGTCTTACAAAACAGCAGCAATGACAACAATCAGTACATAGGAAATTCTGTCAGTTAGGCAGCTAAACTGAATTTCATTTTCATATAGTGAGTCAATGCTGCCACTTCATGTCTAACAAGGCACTGAGGGTAGGGCTAATAGCAAACTTAGAAAGATTGTTACAAGCACAACTGACTTAACATGGAACATTTTAGTTTAAAATCATAGAGAGCTTTTTTGTATCCCAGTCCCTATTCCAGGCAGAATTTAATAAAAAAACCTTTCACAAAGATCAATTTGAAGACAACAAAAATTTTAATGTAGGTGATTGAAAAACATCATCCTAAGCAAGTACCCAAATATCCAACCAGTAAGAACTTGTTAGTAAGAGTGAGAAAGGTTTTGAAGGTAAGGAGGCTATCTTTGTTAAGTTGCTGATTAGTTTTTTCTTTTTTAGCACATGTGATATAAAAATATTTGTATCATGAATCATTTTCTCTGAACTCCCACCTTTAATTGGCAAATATTTACAGCATTTTTCTCCTCCTGATCTCCAACAGCAGAAGTCCTGACCTTCTCTTGGGTACCTAACAATTACATCATTCACTCT
>NW_011096674.1:0-353 GCF_000146605.3 Meleagris gallopavo
CTGCAGCTTTGGTCAGTTCTGTCTATTTTTCCTGGCTTTTCATCACTGCATTCATTTGGATTCAGTCAATAAAAAATACACTTTTCTCTTATTATCAAGATTTTGAACCAAAAAAAAACAAAGCCAAGTGCACAATGGTCAATTCAGAAATGTAGATGCTTACTTCTCCCAAGCTTTGAAGCACATGGTAAAAAGAATTTCTATTGCTTCTCTAAAAATGCAAGATCTGTAGGCATGTTGTAGATGTGAAACAGGGGCATAAGTTGCAATCAGTGTGAGGTAGTAGGAACTATAGCCAAACATGGCTGCTTCTGAAAATGGGCTGATCTGCCATAGTATAACCACCCTACAGT
>NW_011096675.1:0-522 GCF_000146605.3 Meleagris gallopavo
CTCAAAAACGAAAGGAAATAAAAGCAGGAGTGGTGACAAAGGCAGACCTGGCGGCTGTCACCGGGCCTCAGGTGCTCGGACAGCTGCGGGCAGGCAGGGCTGCACGGGCTGCTCAGCTGGCCATGGCAAAGAGAGATGTACAGCTCTACCCACGCGGAAAAAAAGAAAAAAATAGAAAAAAAAATAATGAAAACCAAAAAGAAAACAACCAAGCCTGAATCAGAGAACAAAAAATGAAATAAAGGCAGAAGCGCAGCCCCGAGGCACCGACTGCCTGCACTTAAGAGATTTACAGGAGTAACGTAAAGCATTCACCTGCTGCCAGTTCTCCTCCAAGGATGGCAAAGCTGAGAAGTAGCCGGTGTCGTGGACAAGCTGCAGTTCCTGGAATATACTATAACTAGCCAAGACATCCATGCTGCTGCCGGCCGGCCCCTGCTCTGCTTTGTGTGTGTTTGTTTGCTCTGGAGGGGGGTGTTTGGGATCAATAAAAAAAAGAGGAGGAAAAGCAACCAATGATAG
>NW_011096676.1:0-975 GCF_000146605.3 Meleagris gallopavo
AGAAAGGAAGAGAAAGAAAGAAAAAGGAAGTCAGAAGGAAAGGAAGAAAAGAAAAATGAAAGAGGAAGGAAGAAAGGAAGAACAAACTCTTCAGTACAAATCAGAGCCCATATTCAAGGATATCTCTGTACATTCTGCACTGTCTTTTTCACCCAATGCATATTCACATGAAGAAATTGTCAGTTTCCTGTTCTCATTTTCCCAGCTAATTCTCTGTACAAGAGACACTTTAAAAACTGAGCAAAAGACAGTAGTGGGTTTTATTAGAGCGGGTACAAGGAGGCAAAGCAAGGTAAAAAAAGAAAAAAGAGAGATTAAAAAACTCACAAATATTACAATATGTTATTTAATAGGCAACATTTTCTTATACAAAATGGATTTTGTAATGGAAATAGTCCCACTGCCTTTGATATTTTAATATGAAAAATACATCTCTATAAAGTTTGTATACAGGCTCCCTGCCAAAGTAGATTTCGTGATCCCACTCAGCTTTCAGTAGTCATTGAAGAGAAAGCAACAACTGGAGGCAAGGCCTGAGGATGGAAAATAGCACACAGTTGCCTCAGTTAGAACATAGCTCACATCAGAACTCGAATCCGGGAATCGTTCCCAGGTAGGCTGTGGCTGTCAGCCTGTGACTCCTTCAGCTCCTGCTGGGTCAGGGCCTCAGCCTGCAGTTTCTGACTCTTACATCACTCCTTGTTCCTTTTCTAAGCATTTCTGTGGCTTCCATTGAAACCAGTGGGTAAACTGCCATTCTCCTTTTTGTTTCTTGGCCACAGTAATTTCCTCTGCACTTCAGTTTGCTGTTTTTTTTTTTATAGTGACTCCAACTGCTCACTTAAATAGGAAAAAGCTCAAATGATTATGCCTTTAATTTTTCTTCAGCTGTGTAACTCTTTGTATTCTTTGTTTTGCTTTGCTATGTCTTAGAAGCTTCTCAGCCTGAATTCCTGCTCCAGCAGTGCCTGGGCT
>NW_011096677.1:0-887 GCF_000146605.3 Meleagris gallopavo
AAGGTGCGGGCACGGGTACTGGAGCACCTGAGCCCCCCAGCCAAGCAGGAGCTCCAAAAGGACGTGAGGAGGGTGCATCGTAGAGATGTCCTTGAAGAAGTGGAGGTGCTACCTGAGGAGCAGGAGGACACATCCCAGGTGATTCTCTTCCCTTCCACAGGTAAAAGCCCTGGTGGGATGGAGAGCATGCAGGGGGTGAAGTGGGTGCTGCTTTGGGGCAATGGGGATGTGGCAGGGCCAGGTGGCCAGGGAGGTGACATAGGAAAGTGCCCAGAGGTGGAACACGGAGATGGGGAGGGCTTAGGAGCAGGCAGGGCTGGACACTGGAGTGGGATGGTAGAGAATGGGGCAGGATGTTGGGAACGGGATGCTAAGTGATGGGGTATGATGCTGAAGGATGGAGTGGGATGCCTAGGGATGGGGCTGCAGTAGGATGCTCAAGGTTGCAACAGGATACTCGGGGTTGCAGCAGAGTGCAGGACAGAGCAGGACAGACCATCCCAGGGCATGGGGGGGCTTGGTGACCTCACTAGGCAGCTCAGCCCACCCTGGCCATACAAAGCAGGCAGCTGAATCCCCCTTCCCAAAGCCACGGGATGCCAGGTGCCACAGCTCTGCCTGGCTGGCAGCACGAGCCAGGCAGAGCCTTGCACAGGGCTGGATCTGCTGCAGGGTTCGGCTGGAGAACACAGAGCAGTACGTGCCGTGTGGCACTGGATGTCATCAGCTCCCCTTTGTCTGCAGCAGGGTAACCTGCCTGTGCCCATGGACGTCCCCCACGGCACCCGCGGGTGTCCCCCATTCCCTATCCCCACACTGTGGCATTGCACTCTTGAGCCACTCTTTCCCCACAGATGTGCCGTGTGAGCCCACACAGCCAGATAAGC
>NW_011096678.1:0-491 GCF_000146605.3 Meleagris gallopavo
CTTACAAACTTACCAACCTCCTCATCCCAGTCATCAATAAATACATTACACAGGACAGGCTCCAGGTGACATGACAAAACTTATATGTGGTCACAATCACTGTCAAAAGCCAGTAGCAAGGCATAGTGTGCGGGGCACAATCTTCCATTTGTAACAGCTACACTTCACTCCAGCCTTTTGCACAGACCTGCAGCATCCTCAAAAGCACTGGGAAATGCTACTTCAGTTATGTGATATAGCTCTGAGTTACTGAAATATGGAAACAGCTTTTATACCTTTCTTGCTGGCGCTAAGCCCTATCTATTCCAAATGATGAACAGGGCTATTGCCCAATGAAAAAAGAAATAGAGCCAGAAGAGAACTATCATTTGAATCAGTATTCTTCTGTTTTCATCCTTCAAACTGTCAACATCAGAAGAGTATGATAAAATAAGTCATATACTGCAGTAGTTTAACACGGTTTTATATTTAGGATTTCACTGTTACTACAG
>NW_011096679.1:0-479 GCF_000146605.3 Meleagris gallopavo
TTTCCGTTTCTCACTTCATTATTTGTAAATAGTGGAATAATTATTTTTTTCTTCACGATGTGGTGACAAGATGAATTACTGCTTACAGCATACATCGCCACTGTGTATGCAGAAATGTAAAATATCAAAGATGGTAACAGAGAAATCACTGCAGTTCTTTTGTAATTTCTTTATGCTAGACCGTTCATTGGGGGCCAAAGTCATCCAACTGCAACATTACGTTTATGTATGTAAATGTACACGTATCACATATTTGTATGTACATATGTATGTACACGTTTGTGTGGGGGTGTGCATAAACAGATCCGCTGTAATAAGGCACAAATTAGAGCCATCTCATTTCTGCACTGTGGCCCAGAGTAGAAAATCCAGGTTGAATTCTGTTATCAGATCATCATTACAGCTGTGGAAGGATTGGGAAATGCACTCTTAAAAAACTTCAAATTACCTTATATGAGGCATGTCATTACTGGATCATA
>NW_011096680.1:0-482 GCF_000146605.3 Meleagris gallopavo
CCAATTCTAAATTCCAAAGTGAAGAGCAGTCCAGAGAGCTTAAATTTTTATTAGGGGGCAATACTTTTTAAAGAAAATGAACTGTGAAAGTAGCATAGAAGTTCTTTGTTAACCAAATCATGCTTCTGGTAATGTGATTGTGCAGATTTTACACTTGTGATTTGTACTAATCAATAGCTTACTCTCTTTCATGCCTTAATATTTGCTGGAAACATTATTTTAATTAACTTTTATTAAAACTATTGGAGTGTGGATACTGACTTATAGATGATTCCTTCCTCCCCCCTACTCAATTGTGGATCGTATAGAAGTTTTCAGCAAAAATACCAACTTCCTTGTGAATCTTAGAATATTTACTGTTTTGTTCCCTTCTTTTCCACAAGGTCAAATAACCATTACGGTGTATACACCTGGGATTTCTTGCAGCGTTGGGGAAAAGAAACAGTCAGTATCACTTCAAACCTAATATTAACTAATAGTTC
>NW_011096681.1:0-452 GCF_000146605.3 Meleagris gallopavo
TTAGCTGTAGCGATCAATGAATCAGTTAACTGCTAGCAAGCCAAATGTCCCCACTGCATAAGTGATGCATATCACACTTTTAAGAAGCAACCTTCCGCCTTCCCAAGAGCAGCCATCCTTCCCTAGGTGAGCCTGCAGCTATTGCTCTCACTCTTAATGAACAAGGTGCTCAGCCTGGGACAGCTGATGGGGCCAATTAACTCCAGGTTCGTGGTTTCAACTTGGCTCCTATTAAGTTGTCTAAGAATTTACAGAAACAAGTATCAGAACCAGCCAGAAGCAAATCCCTTCTTGCTGGTCCCTGTAGAAGCACAAAGGCAGACATTCTTTTCCCAGAGGCTGCAAGGCTTATGAAGATGGACTAGTTGAGACAGAAATAATGATGCTGGGACTGAGAGGAATCAGCAGTTAATGTTTACTAGATCATACCAAAAGGCTGTGGTAGAGCCCGG
>NW_011096682.1:0-488 GCF_000146605.3 Meleagris gallopavo
ATCCACTGATGCTGTAGCTCCATCATAAAAGGCCACCAAGTTTGTCAGGCGTGACTTACCCTTGGTGAAGCCGTGTTGGTTACCACCAATCATCTCGTCTTTATTTTCCATTTGCCCTTTCAGGAGGATCTGCTCCATGATCTTGCCAAGCAGAGGTGAGGCTGACAAATGATAATCACATTTGCCACCTCTTGGGTTTAGTGCTGGTCATAGCTTGGTGAAGTTGGAGAATCTGCACTTTTGTGAACTGCATGTTTTTATATCTGTTGGTTTCTTCTTCATTCTCTATTTTTTGTCAGTGTGCAAAAAGTCCTGTCACTGCAAATCTCAGTACAGGTGGAGGTGTTGAGGTGTCTTGTGGCAGTCTGTTGTTGGAGAGCAGTGGTCTGCACTCAGAATGCAGGTTTGGCTAGCACTGCAGGTGGCACCACAGTAGGTTGTTTCCATTGAGCTGGAGCACAGTGGATATTTCAGTTAGCTGCACCAGC
>NW_011096683.1:0-315 GCF_000146605.3 Meleagris gallopavo
AAAATAAATAAATAAAAAATTAAAAAAAAAAATATCTGCATAGCCGTATACTGTGCTGCCATCTGTCACACAGCAATAAAATGTAATGAAATATTCATGGGAAGGTTCAACCTCTGCTGTCATACCAGCAACATCCACCTCTGATGTCGTGGGCCAACACAACAAAACAGGAGGCGTTACTTTCAGAGCAGCCCCCTTATTTTCTTCTACAAGTTATTTTGAATCTTATTTCTCTTCTTCAAAATGCACGGCAACTGTCCAAATTTATTTAAATCAAAATGTATCTAAATTAAATCTACTGAAAAAGAAAGCCAT
>NW_011096684.1:0-360 GCF_000146605.3 Meleagris gallopavo
ATGCACTGAAACTGTCAGATGTATTTTTCTGTTTTTTTCCCTCCCTTTTCCCATGCAGGAAGACATGCAGGTGGTACAGAAAATACCTTAGTTTATATTTTACAATCAGAGTGATTTTTCAGACTGTGCCTAGCATGGTCTGAAGACAGTTTCACATCAACTCATACACTTCAGAAATTTCACAGGATTGTCACACTAACTAGGATTTCTTCCTTGCTGCCAAAACATCTGTGTTAAGACTCACCTCATGCCAATAAGCAACACTCGAATTCTTTGCATGTTTCTGATGCATAACTATCATAAAGTCTTCATATCTTTTGCATCAAGACATGAAATCCTCTTTTGTGACCAGTGTCCGTA
>NW_011096685.1:0-401 GCF_000146605.3 Meleagris gallopavo
CAGACATGAAAGCGTTCACAAAAGTTAATGCAGTCTCAAAGTAATTAACTGGCAAAGAAACTACTTAGCCCTATCTGGGGTATTGCAGTTTTACTGCAGCGATAGCTTTGATTTCACTTCATGTAATATAATTTATTCACTTTTTCCTCTACCACTATATAAAGTGTTAATGGGAGAATGCTTTCAGTGTTGCTCTGGGGAGACACCCTGCTGAAGGGTGAGCTCACAGATCACTAGGCTAAAAATTGTTCTTATGACATGTCCGGTATTTCCCAGCCTCGAGACAGATTATTAAGACTGTTATCAGATGAGTTCTGTACCAGAAATTTATCTCGTTTTTGGTAATAGCTTAAAGAAGGTAGTTGCAGTACTTGGGAGGCCCTAACTGGATAACAGGGTGG
>NW_011096686.1:0-322 GCF_000146605.3 Meleagris gallopavo
GCTTCCTTTACCCTGTGGCTGGGCTTCTTTCTTCATATTTTTAAAAATATTTCCTGGTAAGAGCTTTGCTCTCTGACCTGATGCACTTTCTCTACAGAAACAGACCTCTTTAAACACTATTCAATTTGCTTACAGTTTTATTCCTTTCAACGTGCCCCTAGCATACTGTGAAAAGACTCCTACATTTTCATGTTTTTTTTTTTTGTTTGTTTGTTTGTTTTCCCAAATACACCTTGGTTTCTTGCGCTCCAGCCTGGATGCTGAGAAAAAGTGTAGCTGGGCCTTGTGAGCAGCTCCATGGAAGCAGAATTAGCCTGCAACA
>NW_011096687.1:0-871 GCF_000146605.3 Meleagris gallopavo
ATATGGTATAACGAAATAACTGCAAGTAAACACTGTATCTTTTTACATGTTGGACAGTCAGTTTGTGCAATGGGCTAAATATTATGTTAGTACTTTGGGAAGTGTTCCACGCAAGATAAGCTCAAGGCTTCTCAGGAGGGGAGTTAAAGGGGGCTGGTACTAAATGCTGCTGAGCAGTAGCTTGCGGTTTTGTGAGGAGGTCAAAACTGTGCACAAACCAAGTGTGGTTTTCACATCTGTGTCCTGTCCTCTGCATTGTGAGCAACAATCGGTCTTTTATACGGCACGTTGGAGACGCACGGGGTAGCTGACTCCTGGGCACTCCAGTGTAAATAAAGCAAGGGTGAAGCTGCGGCCACAGGCAAAGCAAGAAAATTGTTGTCAAATGTGTTGGTAAGTGATTGAGCATAGCTTTTAGACAGAGTCTTAGTTCTAAGGAGCCTCTAAGGATCTTCTGACTCTAGCATGATAATGCTGAAATAGAGCTTGATCTTGCGAGCCAGCATGAGAGAGCTGGTTGAAATTGGTAGGTTCCTGCAAACCAAGCATGCTGCCTGTTGATAGTGTGATCTTGTAAACATGAGAAAAATTGCTTATTCTCAGTAAAACAGAGGTAAGAAACTTTCCCTTAGGATTGTACTGAGGAGTTGAAATCAGAGTGGGTGAGAACAGAGCTGTGTTTCATCCCCTTTTCTCCATATACGTGCTGTTGCTAAATGTGGAAATGCTGTTTTCAAGAATTTTTCCAGACAATTTAGACACAAGCTGGCTTGGTTGTGTTTTCTCCTTACTCTGAAAACGTTGGCTTGTGTCAACCGTTTGACAAGAAGCCTTTGCAGCTTCCACCAGCCCCCAGCGATCTCACCTCTGT
>NW_011096688.1:0-469 GCF_000146605.3 Meleagris gallopavo
GGTGGAAGAGGCTGGCTCCCACCTCACTACAGCCTCCCTTCAGGCAGTTGTAGAGAGCAATAAGGCCTCCTCTTCAGACCAAACAATCCCAGATCTCCCCACGAGACCTTCATTCCAGATCCTTTCACTAGCTCCGCTGCCCTTCTCTAAGGCTTCAGGGACACAGTGTCTTTCTTGTACTGAGGGGCCCAAAACTCAACACAATAGCCAAAATGCAGCCTGACCAGGGCAAAGCATATATCTTCATAAATGCAGATGTTTTATAACTGCTTGCACTTACTTGTAATGCATTACTGTTTTACTTTACTGTTGTAAGTGGATAAGTCTTCAAGCAAAAATTAAGACAAACAATAACTTAGACTTTATGTTTGACTTAGTCAAAGCTGAGTACTTCATGCTTTATCTGCCAGTGCTAAAAATTTACTGAGAAGGCTATGCTTTTCGCAGAGCCAACAGCTCCAGCACATAG
>NW_011096689.1:0-424 GCF_000146605.3 Meleagris gallopavo
AAAACGCGTTTTTAGTTTCCTGAAATGCAGACTTATGTATCCAAATTCAGACTGTTGGGTGTAATTTGTTGGCCTTGTGTTTTTGGTAAGGACAAGACATCTAGCAAGAAGAAGGCAGGGAGTTAGGAAAAGGATCAAGCTGTCAACAGAACTATGTGGTTTTGCTAGGTAATCATGCATGTTTCATTCTTGATTGATAGTGACCTGAATTTTCAGATATTGCAGAAGGAGACAGGTGTTTTTTGTTGTTGTTGTTATTTGTTTTGGTTTGTTTTTTTTCATTCATAATGACTTGATAGAATGGTAGTAATTACAATATTCTGGCAAACTCATTTTTGTTGCTATTCTAGAAAAGCCAGAAAATACATAACAATATCAAAAGTCACTAGTGAAATACTTGTTTTACTTCAACAATGCTGAATGT
>NW_011096690.1:0-416 GCF_000146605.3 Meleagris gallopavo
GGGATTGCCGAGTTGTACATGTAAATGCGCAACCTACTGAAACAAAAAAATAAGAAAACCAACTCAACTCAACATCAGATAAGCAAAGCAGAGTGGTCAGCTCAGGCAGACGGTAGCACTACTGCACACATTGCAGTATTTATAGGTTTAGCAGTGGTTGCTTGTTGGTATGAGAGAGGTGAAAAGGGTTCAGTAATCTGTGAGGCCGCCTTCATCTCCCATGTGAAAAACGCAGCGCCATCGAAACGTGGATATTTGGTGGGAATGGTTCAGCTGGTAAAAGAATGCCTCCACGCTTCAAGCCACCATGCTCTTGACCCTTGGTTTTGCTTTTCTGAAGGCCCATTATGCTGCCTGAATTTAATGGCATCCATGTCTTTTGCACAATGCTTCCTAATGGTGCCACGCAAAGAGTC
>NW_011096691.1:0-379 GCF_000146605.3 Meleagris gallopavo
CAGAACTATAAATAAACCTGCATCTCACATTAATAAAAGTTTTCAATGGGTAGCATCAAATGAAATCTTCATTCAAAAAACAGACTTCAGTGACAAATGCGGTGTTATTTCTCACTGGCTCTTTGTATCCTCTGAATCCCAGAGGATACAAAGGATATCCCAGAATGCTTTATAGTCTGTTTAATAACCTATGTACTATTGGCATAATTTGAGAAGACAATTTAGGGTGCAGAATGCTGCCTCTGAACATAAGTTAACTAAAAATACGCGAATGTCGCTGGCATTCCTCCAACCAAAGCATCTTCACACTGATGCATCAACACAGGCTGCTATTCATCGGGAAGGAGAAGGTTGTGTGAAGCGTGCATCTGTACAGCAC
>NW_011096692.1:0-396 GCF_000146605.3 Meleagris gallopavo
ACTACTTAGTTTTTCTTATAATATCACTCAAAATCTAATTCTTTATTACTTGAAGCGCGTGACTTAATTTCACTTCATTCTTATGGCACACTGAATTTTGGTACATGCTGTTTTTTTAAAGTGTTACAGGCATAAAAATGCATTTTTTTTTTTGGTACTCACGTTGTTACAAAGTACATAGTGTTGCTTAAACGTTGTGTTACATCTTTCATGGAGGTTATACCTACATTCAAAACTTTTTATCACAACTTTTAGAGAAACCTAACAATTGAGTCAAAATGTCTGAGACCGTCCTATCGATAAAACTAGTTGGCCAAAATCTTCACTTTCAGTTGAGGCTCTCCCTGCAGAAGGCTTTTAATGCTGCTGACTTTTTTGGATTATCACAACACTTAG
>NW_011096693.1:0-615 GCF_000146605.3 Meleagris gallopavo
GTTGTTGTCGTCTTAGCCTAACTTTATTTTAGGATTACAGTCTAAATAACAATCATCCTTGTGAGTAAATACTTTGTGTCATGATAAGGGTATACACTTTTATTTTCCATTGATTGCATATTTGTTGTTTTTTTTTTTTAAGAACTAAATGTTGGCATTTGTGAACACTTGAGGAAAAACTCCAAAACTGGGTTACCTGGATTGTTAGTAGAGAATTTATTGGCCTAAAGACAATGACAAAAAAAGGACACTGAAATAATGAAAACTTGGTAGTTAACGTTTCAACAGCATTTTGTGCCTTTATAATAGCTACAGTTAAAGCACGTACAAAACACTATTACAGCAATCAAAACATGCTTCTGAGAGTTCTATGAGTACAAGGTGCAGCCAATGCAGGCCTAGTTTTGGATAACTTCAGTTAGTTATCAGCACAGATAGATATACAGATTATATATATCTGCTATACAGATTGCTATATCTGTATAACAGTTCCAAAACAATGCATGATTAAGAAATTGATGACAAGAGCTGTATCGGTACAGCAACATGGGAACAGAGCATTTTTTCACTGTTTTTCCATCTTATGCCATAATCATCTCAAAGAAAATGATGGTC
>NW_011096694.1:0-326 GCF_000146605.3 Meleagris gallopavo
GCTTGCAGTCCAGTCCCATCTTTGATTCACCTCTCAGTAACTGAGTAATCCATAAAAACAGATCTTGGCTGAGTTGATCCGTGTCCCCATCACAGCCTCCCAGTAGAAAATTTCAAGGACTGGGATTGATTTTATATGTTGTGAACAGATGCACCCTTCTGAATTCTTTGTTCAGGCAAAGAAACATGTTCTTGGCTGCCTTCTTGAGGAGCAACACTTGGACATAAATGTGAACTGATGGGGTTGACTGAAGCTTGGGGTGTGCCGTGTCTGCAGTCAGACCCCTTGCCACAAAGTCCAACAGTTCTCTCTCTCTCTCTTCTTTT
>NW_011096695.1:0-470 GCF_000146605.3 Meleagris gallopavo
GTAAAACCCATTTGGCAGTGCCTGGGCTGGGGCTGGAGTGCCCCCAGTAACGGCTCCCAGCTGACGGGATGTGACTCAGCCCCTGGGGCCCGTGTTCACTTTTTCTTTATTTGCTGGTGGGCAGTGTCTCTGAATGATCCATACTTGTAACTTCTCCTTCCTACCAAATTCATGGCCATACCATAGCAAATGGGGAATAACACGGCACAGGGTGTGTGGGGACATCCCTCTGCCAGGGGAGCCTTGGCAGGAGGAGAGCATTTCCTCTTGGTGCTCATGCAAAGGATCCTGGTAGTGAATGACATGCACTGAGAGAGCACAGCTCCCTGCTCCAGCCTCACTGCACAGCCTGGGGTCAGCTTGGAATGGGGGGCCCATGGCATGCAGGTGTTGATGGAAGAGGAAGGCACACTTTCCTCAGGAAGTGATGCTCTGCCTGCCTGTGTGTATGATGGAACTGAGCCTGCTTG
>NW_011096696.1:0-456 GCF_000146605.3 Meleagris gallopavo
CCAGTGGGGAAGGATCTCTTTCTGGAGATTCCTCCTTTGGAATTTTACAGCAAGCCCAGGACAAGGGTAAGCACTCTATCTGTACTCTTTTTGGTATAATAACCTGCTTAGCCAAAACTCTCTTGTTTATTTCAACAAGAAATTACAACATCTATATATTCATTGATTATACAATTGCCAACTTCCCAAACAGCACTACAATTTCTGTAACTTTTTTTTTAATGTCTTTCCTAAAGTTGAAACACTGTGATTTCAGAGAAACCTCAGCTTTTATTAGAAAAGTGTGTTTTCAGGTTTTATTGACAATGGATGAGAGATTGAAATATCCCTACTGAGGCCACGTAAAACATTAATAATATTGAAACTACTTTCATCACTCTATAAAATGTCTGTTTCTCAACCTGATTTATCACTTCTGAACAAGTGCAGGAGGACTGCACAAAGATACCTCATGGG
>NW_011096697.1:0-1107 GCF_000146605.3 Meleagris gallopavo
GCCTCATAGTTACTGATATCTGTCCTCAAGTGAAGTGCTATTTTAGCTAAGAACCTCCAGCAATCATTACTTCTTGCAACAGCAAAAGGGACACCTTGAGAGGAACGTGTCAGACTCTTTGATCTACTAATTAGGTGATGTACCAAAGAACAAATTGACAAGAATTTCTTTTGTCTTGTTAATACAGTGCTACAAGAGTCTCATTTTACCTCTTTCTCTGTGAATGTTGAAGGGCTTTATGGGTACCATTTCCCTGCCTAAAAATGATGACCATCTTGCTTTTCACACACCAAAATGTTTTGGTTTCGATAAGGATGGCAGTTTAGCTAGTAGAACAGGGAGATTTGCCCAAATGCTGTTTCAAAAATACATTTGTATTAGTGAGATCATTCTGAAACTGATCTGAGATCAGGCATCAGTTTTAATCTCTGCATTACTCAGTATGCTTCATACATCATGTGTCCTCTAAACAAATATGCAATAAAGCAGGCTAGTGAAGCTAACCAGACAGATGGCTGAAATCCTACATGTGAGATGGATTGGTAAATGGATAGGTAAAGATATGGATGGGTGTTTCGAAAGGCAGAGAAAAGAGTAGTTGATTACAAAGCTAGATAGAAAATGGAAGGTATTATAAAAAGAAATATGGGATAATATAAACAGAGCCCCTAATCCAGTTGACTGTAAATCCCTTTTTCTTAATTGGTTTAGAAACTGTGGGCTGTAATGTGAGACAGAGGGCTCTCAGCTGCTCTTCCTTGCTGCCTAGAATCACATTAAGAGGGAAACAATAGCAAAGCTGACAGCTTCTTGTCTGTAGGGGCACTTGGAGCTAATCTGCTATTGAGACTAATACAATTATATGGGATTATAGGATCGCCACTGATACACAGATTAGGGCTCTCCCAAAGGGAGTTGCATTTTGAGGTATTACAAAAAGGGGGAAATATACAAGGGTCCCAATTATTCATAAGTCAAAAAAGAAAGCTACAAAGACACATTTGGATTTGTTGCTTCCCTAGCTCGTAAGGTCACACTTCCAGTCGTACACAAGTACTTCCACCCAGAAGTAGAAAAATAATATATTCTTTATTCTATATGCAATAC
>NW_011096698.1:0-534 GCF_000146605.3 Meleagris gallopavo
TATATGTTTTATATGTATATACATAAAACGTAAATAATATCCTTACATAATTTTATATTAGAACTGTAATTTTTTTTTTTTATACACACATAAATTCAAACTAAAACAGTGTACTGGTTTTCAACTGTGATTGCTCTGAAAATGTATTTTCTGCAGTGTGTAATTCCTTGTTTCTGTGCCCAGTGCATTACAAAGCGTTATCCCACTATGCTCCAAAGAATAACTTGCAGCTGTTTTGTTTAATTATCACCTTATGTAAACCTACCAGGGGTGACCTGGGGCTTCTGGAACCAAGTATCAACATGTTGATGCTTTACAACATTCCTGCTTTCCTAATAGCGTTATAGAAGGTATGTATCTTCTACTTGTGGAAGCTAGTAGTATTCAAAGAAGTAGATGAAGAAAAGCTGAAGCCTACGCAGAGGGGGTGAATCCATCTCTGGAAAGCCTTGGGAAATAAGTGCTGATTTCACTTAATGGTTTTAAGATTGCTTTATTTCTAGATCCTTTAAGTCAGGACCTGGTGTCCTCTCA
>NW_011096699.1:0-365 GCF_000146605.3 Meleagris gallopavo
AAAAAGTAGATCGTGATTATCAGCATTAAGAAGAAACATTATATTTTTCAGTATAAGATCAAAAGACTAAAGACGAGAAAAAGAGAATCAAGGGGTAGAAGAGTCCAGCAAGACTAGACCACATGTCTAGTTGTGTCTCAGTGTACTGGACTTTTTATGACAAGAAAAAATAATGGTCTTGTGCAAGTTGCACTGGTCTAAAGATTAACCTTGCATTGTGAGGATTTAAATCCTAAGTCACTCAATTTTGTCCAGATCTGCTTGACTATTAAGCTAGATGTACAGCTACATGTCATAATTTCTATCAAATACTTTTTTTTTTAAAACTTTCTCAAGCCATCTTTTTTCAAATCAGAAATCACTGA
>NW_011096700.1:0-374 GCF_000146605.3 Meleagris gallopavo
GCCACTGCTGAACACAGGCACAGTGTCTCCCATTGCCATTGACTTTTTGAGGAGTGAACTGCAATTCTCTAAGGTCCCAGATTGCACAGTACTCCGAGCAAAAAGTCCTGGTGATGGGATGCTGAGCGACTGCAGATGTTTTTTGGCAAGAGGTCTGTTGAATAAGAGCCTCTGCAAGTTTGAGGAGTAGGAAGAAAAATAGTTAGAAAGAAGCATGAGAAGAATATGAGGGCTGCCAAAAGGAACCTATGGCTGTCCAGGAGCTCAGCAGAGCAGTGACAGTGAGAGTCAGGGGAACTGCTGGGGCACAAACCTCTGGGGGAGCGATGGGACCCGCCAGCCCTGTGCCAGCACATGTGCTGGAGGCAGTGGCA
>NW_011096701.1:0-367 GCF_000146605.3 Meleagris gallopavo
ATATTTTTGATGAAACATAATGAGAGCTGGGTGCACAGATATGAGGAAATACACTGAAAAATGGTTGAAAGTGAGCTGTTACTCCATTTATCAAGCACTGTTCAGTGGACCCACTGTAGACGCATATCTAGGAATAGACTTTAGCACAGGGGTCATAGAAGACTGCAGTTCCTGTTTGTGAGTAGTTTACTGTGCCATGTATTCATGCCTGGCCACAGGACAGAACATATTGACACAATCATACAACCCCAAGCCCATTTCATGTCCTTATAAAACAATTAATACCAGATGTGCAAACCTTGTACAGAGAGCTATAAGAGAAACATCAGTAGTTAACAATGTCCCTAACAGACCTCAACTCAATGGA
>NW_011096702.1:0-466 GCF_000146605.3 Meleagris gallopavo
CCCTCAGGGTGCTGAAGCTAGGCATGCATAAGCACGGGCCAGGATCACTAAGTACAGAACTCCAAACGTTCCTCTACTGGCTGCCAACTCTTCCAAGCTACAGAGGAGCCCCGTTCCAGAGCCACACATTTACCCAGTAGTCACCATGTCTGCATGCTACAAGTGGATGACCCCACTCCTGCTGTATATGCAGCATTTCCAACACTTTTCTCAACATAACCCAGCATTTGATGAAAGTATCTTGCTGCTGTACAAGCACAGACCTGCACCACATCAGTCCACATCTGACACCCCAGGAGTACCTGTGCAATTTGAGAGCTGTCGTCAAACTTTGTTCCGAAAGAAGATTTATTGCTGCAACAAGATAACAAGTTCATTTCCAAGCGTGATCTTAAGTGTAGATCAGCACTGCATATGGCAGAGGTCTCAGTAAGATGCTGCAACGCTCTCCTCTATTTCAGTATAA
>NW_011096703.1:0-325 GCF_000146605.3 Meleagris gallopavo
GACATTATAGAAAAATGTACTACAGTGAGTATAAATCAATATGGCTTTGAATTCATACATTGGAAAAGGTGCTCATATGAAAAAAAAACAACAAACATTATTGAAAGTGATAATCAGTTACTGATAGGTATTCCAAAGGAAACAAATAATTTCTAACTAGGTCAAATGGCTAGCTCAATTTTGCACACAACAGCTTATCTTGTATAAAATCAGATTCTGCCTGTACTGCAGTGTATGTTTTATCTATTTTATCCCTGAATTTACAAGAGGTATCACTGTTGCTGAAATTATGCCTTTTGTCAGAGGATTTATGTTAGCATTTAGA
>NW_011096704.1:0-330 GCF_000146605.3 Meleagris gallopavo
CAGAGCAGCCCTCGTATTAACAATTTAAATAGTTTCTGGAAGATGTATAGGCTAATGGAAATTGGATGCAGTCTCGATACAAAATAGAATGACTTCTAGAAATTCAACCACACAAAAAAAAGCAACCCAGAGCTCTGAAATCTTGAAAACAATTTTAGATGAAATGAGTGACAGGACCAATGTTAATGTTGAAGAACTTATGTGCCTGTTTTCCCACTGGGTCCTCTGCTACAAGTGAACAGGAAACGCATTGTCCTTAAGTTGTGGGAGGGCTTTTATCTAATCATTACTAAAAGACTCTAACACTCTCTTTTTGTGCAAAGCCATTAC
>NW_011096705.1:0-458 GCF_000146605.3 Meleagris gallopavo
GTGTAAAGGAGCAGAAAAAGGACCTTGGCTTATTTTGGAGTATAGTTGCCAATTACTATTATTAACTGCTTTTTAGCTCCTAGAAATTCTGGAGTTGAATCCCCCCTGCCAAGGAATTTTAAGGAATTTTACCTTTTTAGGGGGAATAAAGAAAAACACTGAAGAATTTTTCTCTAATTTACAAAACATTTCCAAAACCCTGCAGTTGAGTTCTATAATGCTTGGTGATTCTAAGTACAGGTTGCCATGGTATCACTGACTGAAGGGGAAAAGAAAAAAAAACACAAACAACTCCTGAAAATCCTATTAAATTTGGGTCACTGAAGCCTTTTTGTCACTACTCTATGGCTGCTTACTCACATTGGAGTGAAAAGTTAATTTGTGCTGGATTAAGATTTATTTTAATTACAATAGAAACCAGATAAGCAGTACTTAAAAATGCATGAATGAATTCACAA
>NW_011096706.1:0-338 GCF_000146605.3 Meleagris gallopavo
GATTTAAAAGTCAATTTGAGTTTTTTTTTATGTGGCAACAATTTGGACATAATATTTTCAAATTATGCACTTCCCATTAATGAAGGCCAAGTTCTCTTGTGTTTCACGTGCAGAGCTGATTGCCAGGTCCAGGTCTCAAAACCTCTTTGGATATTCGATAACATTTTCAAGAGCTTTGTAGCAGAACCTGCTGACAACATAGAAAATCTGGCCCAAGTATGGGAAGTGAGGAACTTAGAAAATGGCATTCTTAAGACTTGCGTGCCCTTGGCTATGTTTGAGTATGGAATTTTGGGCAGTGAGGTGTGGTTTCTTCTGGAGACGCATACTCATAACTC
>NW_011096707.1:0-367 GCF_000146605.3 Meleagris gallopavo
CACAGAAACACCAAGGTTGGAAGAGACCTACAGGATCACCCAGTCCAATCATCCACCTATCACCAATAGTTCTCACTAACCCCTCTTAAAGCTCATCTGAAGCAATCAAAGGAATAGCATTGTGCAGTGCTGACAGAGAAAAACTAAAATACCTACAGAGATATGCTCAAACATACAAATTCATGGGAAACACTAAGGTTTTACCACTTGCATTATGATGGCAATCAGGAATTACACTGATAAGAAGCTTCACTGTTTGTAGTCACTATGAATTTAATTGTATTTCATATTTTGCCCTTTTCAGTGCCACTCTAGCTATATTTACTGCAAAAGTCTATGTCAGTAGGCAATACCTTCAAAAAGAGCA
>NW_011096708.1:0-383 GCF_000146605.3 Meleagris gallopavo
AGCTGTTATGCTGGCTACTGAGGGTCCCATGGCACATCTTTTTAAACATTGCGTGAATCTTATGCTGGAGAATTCAAAGAAGCAGTGGTAAGGCTTGCTTGGATGATTAAGCAATGAAGGAACATCAGGGTTTTGGTCACATGAGTGTCTCTTCTGCACGTGCTGCTGCCAGAAGAGGAGACTATTTTAGAAATCATGAATGCAGTGGAGGAAAACATCCTGAGTGCGGACTGCCAACTTTTTCGCAGGTCAGGACTTGAATTGCTTAATCAATTTGTGTATCTGTTTGCATCATTGCAAGAAATTCTATTTGGCTATGTTCTATGTATGTTCTGTTGTTGAACATATGAGGATCTGATAGTTAACTATTTTTGGAGCACCGT
>NW_011096709.1:0-501 GCF_000146605.3 Meleagris gallopavo
ATTCCCACTTAGGAGGGCAGTGTTCAAAAGCACATCCAAAAATGACTGAAAAGCAATGTGTTCAGGTCCAAAGCCACAAGGGCATTCACATTATTGCTGCTGAGCTGTCAGCAGTGGCTTGTGCAGGAGAGGAGAGGAGCGGAGCAGAAAAGAGAGGAGCACCGTTCTGTGGTTACAGACAGTCAGACAGCGGCTCCACTCTATTATCTGGGAAATGTGACAAGTGTCAGCAGCAAGGGGTCAACTAACATGAGCCTTAATGTGATAAATGAGATCACTGTAAAACCCAGTATTACCTTTTGTTCTTAAAGAGATATAGTTTATGTTCTGAAATAACTTCAGAAATACCCTGCAGCAAATACATTACAGGAAGGCTTTCTATTCTCCCCTTCTCTGAAGATTGACTTTGACTTTATACACCGCAATAAAGCCCGACGGAAAGCACCTAACACATTACCTACAGGGGTGATTCTGTAGAAGACTTTCTCTGCATTCCAGTAC
>NW_011096710.1:0-494 GCF_000146605.3 Meleagris gallopavo
ACCTATAAAACAGCAATGAAAATATATTGGTTATGTTCGTTGTATTGATGTGTCTCGGGGCTTGTCTAGAATGCACAAGTTCCACCCTAAATGAGTTATAACATACAGTGTAAATAATGTCTGTCTTGAAACACATTACTAAAACTCAAGTATTATCTATGCGGGAGAAAAACTACATAAGATTGTAAGAGCAAATAACAAGACTGAAAATAACACAAGCTTTTCCGTGTTTCAGTTTGGCTGTTGATACATTTTGTACTGGTTTGAGACACTGCTATATAATAGTAAAAGCATCCTTAGATGTACAAGACCTTTGGATGCAGTGATCACAAAACCTAATAGCAAAAAATGGAAAAGGTTGGTTTTGCTTTTAGTAAAGATGACTTTGATTTGACTAACTACTCCTCAAAAGTCATTTGACATACAAACGACAAGGTTACTTTTTTTCCCCCCTAAACGTTTCTACAATCCTTCACAAACAGCAGAGTCAAAAG
>NW_011096711.1:0-519 GCF_000146605.3 Meleagris gallopavo
TAAGCCTTCAGTTTTTAAAGGTGTTTTTTCTTAATTTAGAAATATTTACACTCAGTGTTTGGATTATTTTATTCCATGATTCCCTAGTAAATGTTAGTATGTCTATCAGAAAAATGTTGTTTGTGTTGGATTAAGAATTGTTCTTGTAGGTAATATCGGAAAACTGCTTTCAAGGGGAAAATTGCTACTTGAATATATTTCTCATGAAGTACTCACATAATCATCATTCTGCTGTCACAATAAGCCGTAAAGTTATTTGATTTTTAAAAAGCTTAAGCCTGGTAAGGAAACAATATTTTCTTGTTGGCATGTCTAAAACTATTTCTTTTTTTTGCTGTACTTTATATGAACTTAAGAGCCTCTTGTAAAAATAAAAAATAAAAAAAAATAGATACAGATCAACATACGTTGACTTTTGTTTTCTGCCAGTGGTAGTAGTTGGATGGAATGCTTATCTCTACATATTCACAAATATTCCGCTGGGAGCATTACAGCATTCACCATGCAAGTAGAGAGGTC
>NW_011096712.1:0-462 GCF_000146605.3 Meleagris gallopavo
TGCATTTTGATGCTTTGTATTTTGTTGACAATATAGTTGCAAGAAAAAGGTATTTCTAGAGTTAACCTTACAGGGTTGCATTTGGGGGTGGGAAAGAGCATCTTTTGTCCTTGGGAAAAGGAAGAAATTTTACAGAGTGCTGTTACTAAGATGATAAAGTATAACTGAGATTTTAAAACATTTGAATTTGCCTTCAATCTCAGGTTGATTAAAAAATATAAGTGAAAAGGCTTAAAGCTGCTGTATCCCTAATAGCACTTGTGATTATTTAACATTTAGGTGATTGAAAATGTTTCTTTCAACAGAAAGAATTGGGTTTGGGAATTGGGAACAGGGAGGGGAAAAAAAATCTCCCTCTGATTATGATTATCAAAATGAGCTTTATTTTCAGATCTTAACTGATGCTATGCTTTCATAATTAATTGGAATTTATTTTCTCAACTTAAATGATTTGATTTTGTT
>NW_011096713.1:0-369 GCF_000146605.3 Meleagris gallopavo
TCTAGTAGCATTTATCTTACTAAAGAAATATTTAAATTTATATATAGGCTTGAAACCAAATTAACCAATAGTGTTCTTATGAACTGCTTCAATTCAAACTCCCTTTAAGTGATCTCCTACATTGTTACTTGAACCTTGGAACCCTATTCCACATCCATTACACACGTAACAGATACATGGACAGGGACGTATTCCTGCCTATAACAGGGGAGTTGGAACTAGATGATCTTAGTGGTCCCTTCCAACCCAGACCATTCTATGATTCCATGTATGCACCATTCACTGCAGATCTGTAAATCCCATTTGTGTCCCAGGACTAACACAAGCACTCACTGGAAGGCAGCCAGTGAACAGCATCAAGGCTGCCTC
>NW_011096714.1:0-385 GCF_000146605.3 Meleagris gallopavo
AAGAAAGTACTCTGAAGGTTTGATAATTACTGAGTTTCTCCTTTTGCTCTCAAAAGCTGTGCCATCCAGCTCTTTGTTTCTTACCCTTCCCATCTTCCTCCTCCCCCCATATATTTTCCTTTTCCTGGCACTGCAATTTAGAAACAACCAATTGAAAAAATCCCCCAGGAAAAGCCAGCTCAGGTAGAAATAACTTAGATACAACTTAATTAGTTATTTTGAGGAGGGAAGTTTGACAGGCTTTAGAGAGGTGGTTTTTGTTTTTTTTCCACAGATAGTGGGTGTCAGTAATGGATGTATGAATTCAGTGGGTGCCTGGAAAATTAACATTGCTTTTTTTTCCTAGTGGCAGTGTTTGTAGGCCGTGCTCTCTTGAAAAGCTTTT
>NW_011096715.1:0-512 GCF_000146605.3 Meleagris gallopavo
AGTCACGATGTTCTAGCATTACTACTGCAGAGTCTAATTAAGTTTATATTAGTTTAAACGAGTGCATTTCCTTAACTGCATATGAATGGGAGAGTATTTTCCCTTTGAACACTGTGACCTTGGAATCATGGACTGTGTGAACCTGTTGACATCGCTAGGGTAGAATATGTTAGGAAACAAGGATTTATTTAATTAATTGTTATAAATCAGCTTGGCCTGTTTGATAGCTGGATTTTCAGGTTGGGGAGGTGAGACATCTGTGCTTAAATCCCATATGGTTGCTTTCATGGTAGTGAGAACTAGGAGGGGAGGAGTTGCAGCAGCGTGAAGACCCATGGAAAGGTCTGTGCATCGCTGGGTTATTGGGCTTTGTCTTACACTGACACAACTGGCTTTACTTGTGCAAATGCTGTGTGATTGTGTGAGCAGAAACCTACTTCTAAAAGAAAAGCCAACCCAGTTGCAAAGCCGGTGGCAGCAGTCACAGCCTCCCTTCCTGTATCGCACTAATA
>NW_011096716.1:0-628 GCF_000146605.3 Meleagris gallopavo
GCTTAGTGTGAAGCGAGTCTTAAGTGAGAAACACATTGTTTTCTTGGCTGAGATGCTACAATACTATGTTTTCCTTATTTCATACACAGCCTACTGCCGTAGCAGATGCTGACAATGTGTGTAAGACCTGTAAATGTTTCATTCAGCTTGTTTTTCTGCTAGAGAAATGTTTAGGAACTATATGGGATATCTCCTGAACGTAGCTAAAGAGTTGGTTTTTAGTTAGCCACACATCCCATAAGAATGTGTTTTGATGCCGGGTCAGATCCAGTCCGAGTCCCAGCTGAAGTACTTCTTGCACTACTTGCTGCCTGCAGGAAAACAGAGTGCTAAAGGTTCCTGATAGAAATAATTCCAGATTTTGCACTGGTGAGAATATAGGGAGTGATGGGAGATAGAAAAAAAAGTAATGAGAGGAGGCTGTAAAATGGGGCGTGTGCCTGCTGGGATGTGTGCCAAGCTGCAGAGAATGCAGGGGGGTTTCTTGGCATGGCTCAGGTGTGAGCTACACTGCAAACAGAAAATCTTGTCTCAGCTTTTGAAAGCTTGTTGGAATTCTCAGAGTTTGTATGTTCCTACTTATATTAAAATGTAATGTCTTCTGCAGATCTGTATAGGGAGAAGTTTG
>NW_011096717.1:0-421 GCF_000146605.3 Meleagris gallopavo
TAAGTCTTGACGGGGACAAGAAAACTTCCCCCTTCTTCAGAGGAAGAGCTTTATCCTAATCTGATTTAGAGAACGTTTTAAAAAAATAAATGCCTGTGCTTGTTTTAAGCACCAGATGACACGACACAGAGGGCAGCAAGGAGTCTGTGGCCGACAGGAGCGCGTGGGGTTTGTAATCTCTGTGTGCGGCTCCACAGTCTCTTCCCTCCCAGAGGCTTATTTAACCATGTGGTTATGATAACTGTAGGGTCTGTAAAGAGGAATTTGGAGTCAACAGCTTGTCTCATGCTGAGCGTTGGGGGTCATGG
Organism: Meleagris gallopavo; assembly: GCF_000146605.3. Taxonomy (NCBI): domain Eukaryota; kingdom Metazoa; phylum Chordata; class Aves; order Galliformes; family Phasianidae; genus Meleagris; species Meleagris gallopavo. The sequence goes on from NW_011096717.1 coordinate 309, forward strand.
CAGACTTGCTTTCATGCTGTATAAGTACATTTGTAATATTAACGTGGATTTGTATGGAATGACTCCATTTTTGCTAGAGCTGGAGAGCACGTGTTCTGTGTGATGCTGCATCC
>NW_011096718.1:0-431 GCF_000146605.3 Meleagris gallopavo
GCACAGCAGATTTTGTATTATGATATAGGAAGACTGAAATCAAAATCAAGAGTAACTGTGCTAGATGCTGCACAGAAACAACCTCTTCTTCAGATAACAACTTTGCAGTTTGCAGAACACTGGACATGGAAGTGTCAGATGAGTTGATATCCAAGGGTTGTCCCCAAGTCCCAGGGGACACCAAGCCCTCTTGGCATCTTCCTTGGATGAGCTCCCTGCCCAGCAGCTTGGCACTGCTGAAGTCCAAAGGGGAAAAGGCACAATCCAGCCCTGGCACCAAGAACGGTCAGACAGCTTCTTAGGATGCTTCTCCAAGCTCAAGACTGTCCATAGAGTGATCTCGAGAGCTAAGCAGAAGCCTTCTGAAAGCCAGTGACCTAAGAGTAATGTTTTAATTACCCAAATTCTAAGAAATATAGAAGGCAAAATAC
>NW_011096719.1:0-443 GCF_000146605.3 Meleagris gallopavo
CCCTGTACTCAGCATTGGTGAGGCCTTATTTCTTGTACTGTGTTCAGTTTTGGGCACCTCAGTATAGAAGGGACATGGAGGTGCTGGACTATGTCTCATGAAGGGCAAGAAGGCTTGTGAAAGGCTTGGAGAATATGTCCTGCAAGGAGCAACTGAAGAATTGGGGCTGTTTAGTCTGGGGAAGAGGAGGCTGAGGGGAGACCTTGTTGCTCTCTTCAAGTACCTGATAGGTGATTGCAGTGAGGGTGGAGTTGGTCTCTTCTCACTGGTGACATATGACAGGACAAGGGGAAATGGCCTCAAGTTGTGTCAGAGGAGGTTTAGGTTGGATATCAGGAAACACTTCTTTACAGAAAGGGTTGTTAAGCAGTGGAGTAGACTCCCCAGGGAGATGGTTGAGTCACCATCCCTGGATGTGTTTAAAAATGGTTTGGATGTGGTGC
>NW_011096720.1:0-564 GCF_000146605.3 Meleagris gallopavo
TTCTCTTCATACCTCTCCTGTTCAGTTGCTTGTTGGGAGGTAGTGGCTACTTTTAAAGGAGAAAAAGCAATACTTAAAATGAGATGTATGGAGACGCTAGTGTAACACTTGAAATTGAAATTGAAAATAGCCTACTAGGCATTAAATTTATGAGAACTTTGAGAAGTAGATAGGGGCTAGCTATCAGGACTTTTTTTTTTTACATGCGCAACTCCCCCTCCTCAGTTCACACATTTATCTTAATAATTGTTTTCTCAATAAATCTTCCCCAGAAACAGGCAAAATCTAGTCACAAGAGTACAGCTTGCAAGTATTAGTAAAAAACTAAACAAAATATTCAATGGACTGTGTTGTCCACTACTGATTTGAGATACAGTTGTTGACTTTGCGTTATTATGCATTTCATATTTTACAATAAAATTTCTTTTAAAGCATGTAATATGTACAATTTTATATCAGCACATTTTTTACCTGGGACAATTTTCGTATTAGAACTGGACTTACTAATGTTGTTTTCTGTTGAAAAGGAAAAATTGTAAAATACAGAAGGGAACTTTACAACGT
>NW_011096721.1:0-451 GCF_000146605.3 Meleagris gallopavo
GAGAAGACCAATAGAAGACTTATAAACACACTGCATGCTATTTTTTTTCCCTAGTGTGTCTTTAAGTCTCTTTATTGTTTTTACTTTTAATCTCTTCTTATTGGTGAAAGTGAAACCAAATCGCTTTAAGACTGTCCTGTACTGCAGCACCAAGGTGCCAGACTTGTGATTTAGGGCCATTCAGATTTCTGTGTGTGGTGAGTCAAATGTGGATGACAGAAGTGAAAGTGAATGGCTTTTCTTGACTTTGCGAGTGTTCACTTTTGTGAATGACCAAAATGAAAATCTTCCTTTTGTGCAAACTGACTATGGAAGTTGTCAGTTATCACTGAGCTCTTTCTCTTGGGCACCTTTTTTTTCCCAGGTTATGGTTTAGACTATTTTACGGAACTGCACGTTGTCTGACTAATGCTGTCTTTGCTTTCTTTTTCTAATAAATAAGTGTAATCTG
>NW_011096722.1:0-329 GCF_000146605.3 Meleagris gallopavo
CTGAGGTGGCATAAGCAGGGACACCAGCACCTGCTGCTGGCAGACAGAGCATGCTGGGCTGCCAACCCTCACCAGAGCTATGGAAGCAACCAGAGAATAAATCTTGGCTGCTAGTCTGCTGTTCTGAGGGGAGCAGCTCCTTCCTTGCCTTGCTCTGGACAGCTCGCCCCCGGCAAGCTCTCTGGGTGGGAGGCAGGTGGCCACAGTCTGAGAACTCTCCTGAGAGCCTGGCTGGCACCCTGCTGCAACTTGAGCTGCAGAGAAGTGCTCCGAGGCTTTCCTGGAGTTCAGCCCCAACATGTCGTGCTTGGCACCAGCACCCGTGACGC
>NW_011096723.1:0-470 GCF_000146605.3 Meleagris gallopavo
GTGGACAAAGGAAGAGCAGTTTATTTCATCGGTCTGGACTTGTGCAAGGCCTCACACATGGTCCCATACAACATCCTTATCTCTAAGTTGGAGAAATCTGTATTTGAAAGCTGGACTATTAGGTGGATTAGAAATTGATTGGATGGTCATAGCCAGAGTTGCTGTCAATGACTTCATGTTCAGATGGAGACCAGTCATGTGTGGTGTCCTTCAGGGGTCTGTCTTGGGACTAGTGCTCTTCAACATCTTTATCAATGATACAGACAGTAGGACTGAATGTACACTCAGCAAGTTTGCTGATAGCACTAAGCTGAGTGGTGCAGTTAGCACAACAGAAGGGAGGCACGCCATCCAGAAGGAACCTGGACAGGCTTGAAAAGCGAGCCCGTGAGAATCTAACGAGGTTCAACAAGGCCAAGTGCAAGGTGCTGCACTTGGGTCGAGGCAATCCTAGACACTAGTACTGACTG
>NW_011096724.1:0-1263 GCF_000146605.3 Meleagris gallopavo
AGGGGCTTTCCAACGAGGCTCGAGAAGCAGGGTGCTGGGGGACAGGAAAAGACCACCCTGCAGGCATGCAGTAAATTTCCAGGTAAGCAGAAAATCCAAAAATAGGTAACCAGCCAGCTCTCTAGCTCATACTTCTCATATATTTGCCTTCATTACACACTTCTGAATATGCATTTTGTCTCCTCTTCCCCCCCTTGTCTGCAGCAACAGAGGAAGATCAGGATACAACAGCAAAAATACTTTTGTAGGAAACAAAATTGCTTCAGGTATGTTCCCTATGTTTCCAAAGGCAAAAAGTGAAAGTAGAGTTTACTGTTCTGATTCGAGTTGCTGCCAATAGTTAAATTTTCATGCATCTTTTGTTTCTGGTTTACATTTCAGAGATAACACAACTGTCCCTGAAGCCAGAAAAATGAGGAGAGCTGTGGATACACATGGGTAACTGACTGTGAGGAAAATTGGAATTGTTCAAATCCTGATGTGGCTACCAGCATCACCATACAACTTGAGAGCATCAGAAAGAAAGGAATGCTAACAGACTTTGAGACACTTCAGAGCTAGTGTTAGAGTCCTGTAGAGAATACTGTAAATAATGCAGAAGGCCATTATGATATTCTTTGTGTGCAATTACTTTGTTTTGAAATAAAGAGTAATGTAAATTTCAGTCTGTACTTAAGATAGCAACAAAAAGAGCAGTATACTATTCCTGTGTAAAAACTAACTGTAAAGGAAGCAGTAGGGTTTCACTAAGGCAACAAGAAAATTTCAGGAGTAGGATGCATATAAAGCTGCTCAGAATTGCAGGAAGACTAAGCTGTGTTTCAGCTTAGAAATCTTTCCCTACTAGCTGAGATACTTAGAATGTTATACTCCTTTGTGTACCTCTTTGAACGTTGCTCTCTTTTTAAGCAGTAAGGTTCTTAAACCCTGTTAAGGCTCCCTTAAGTTCTGACATCAATGAGAATTAGGTACCTTCAACTAAAGAAGTGCTAGACAACGCAAGAATTGATGTGCTGGGAAAATAAGGCCATGAGCCATGGTAATGAAAGGATCTCTAGGAGTCCCCAGCTAACAATATTATAGCAGGTTTATGAAAGGAAACATCTAGTGACTTAATGGGTAACATTGATAGGATTAAAAGGGTGCAGTTGATTAGCATTATCTGCTTAAGAACAAAATCACATTAAAAGTAGGAGGTCATAGGATTTAAGGATTAAGAATATTCAAATTTACTATTTTTTTTTTTTTTTAAACTTGTCTAGC
>NW_011096725.1:0-508 GCF_000146605.3 Meleagris gallopavo
TATTACCAAAAGTTCTCACTAAATCACATCCCTCGACACAAAATCCAAACATTCCTTGAACACCTCCAGGGTCAGTGACTCCACCACCTCTCTGGGCAGCCCATTCCAGCACCTGACCACTCTTTCCTAACATCCAGCCTAAATCTCCCCTGGCACAGCTTGAAGCCATTCCCTCTAGTTCTATCACCAGTTCTATCACTCTTCTGAGAGTTAACTACTATACGAAGCTGAATGATAAACATCTTTGAACTAAATAATCTGTTAGATATGTGAGTTTCTATTTCAACTTGCAAGTTAAACACATACCAACCAACCTTCCATCGACTGCCGCGTACAACTTCAAATCCAATCTGATTGGTCAATATCTATCCAGTGCTTAAGATAACGAGTTCTGCTCCCTGACCAGCTTGTCTCCAAACTGAGACAATAGAAGTCTAAGGAAGTATACATGCTTTCTTACCAGCTATTTTATGAATTTCAAATTACTAATTCCACTGTATGCCATATA
>NW_011096726.1:0-458 GCF_000146605.3 Meleagris gallopavo
CAGAGGGGAAGGACAAGTATGGATGTAACCTTACTACAGCAAAAAAAATAACAGTAACCCCAAAGCCAAAAGACAGAAAAGTAATGTAGCATACACAGACTTGAACAGACTGCAAGCGAAGCTTTAAATAGCAAAACTGTTTGGAGCCATGAGCAGCAAGTTCTTGGTTATGCATTGAGCAGTGCTGTGTTGCAGCCAACATCTGGAAGAAAAAAGGGGCAGGTTAATTCACCACCCAAAAATCTACTCATGGTTTGGCTATTTTCAGCCTTCCAAAATGAAGACCCTTTTGCAGTGCCAGTGTTTTCTCTGGTTAGCTAAAAACGTTAGCTTTGGGAGCTCTCTGGTTAATGAGAGTTGTCTCCTTTTGACATCTGTTGCTACCAAGGCTCTGTCTTTTTTCGAAATAAAGTCAGCACGTGAAAGATGTGTCAGATTTCTGTTGCTAACTTGCTGTT
>NW_011096727.1:0-414 GCF_000146605.3 Meleagris gallopavo
ATACAATGAACTTATCTTTTGATAGGAAAAGCAGAAGGGAGAGGAGGTGAAGAAACCATTTTAATATGGGAACAAATTTCCGCATGAGAAAAAAGTCTCAATATGAATCCGCTTTAGTGGTGGGGGAGGAAAAAAAGCAACAAAGAACACAGCTTTTGAATACAACTTTTCAGACAGTGTCCAGTAACACAGGCAATGCTGGTTCAAGCTTCTGACGTGGACTTTTGCATCATTAGATCTGATGCATATGTACATAGGCTATAATAATATACTTGCACAGCCTTCCCATACTGTATTAAGAATATCAACACAATGCACCAGATAGATATGTCTTTTTTCCATACACTGACTTTCATGGTGCGCTATACCAGTTTGGTTAGGTATTATCACTGGTAAGTAATATCATGTGTGCTG
>NW_011096728.1:0-412 GCF_000146605.3 Meleagris gallopavo
AAAAAAATCATCAATTTATGTTTGCAACTTCATTTTCTGTCAGTATAAATACATTATGTGAAAATTTTCAGATGGAATCTATAGAGATGCAATCGTATATTCAACTAAAAAAAATTCATGTCTCTTTAACAGACTTCCATAAGACCTCTCTTAATAGAGAAAATATCTCTCACTTCACAATCACACCTTATTCATGTCATTGCTTTTTGGCAGTACATATATTTGTGAATAATTGACAAGGATGAAGCAGAGAATGAGTAATATTTCATCAGAAATGTCTGATGGACCCCTTGATACCTCATTAAGAATTGCAACCACTGCCACTGAACCAGACTCATGTTAGTTTCACAAAAACAGTCAAACATCCCACTTGGTTTTTTTGTTTGTTTGTTTTTGTTGTTGCTTTCTTTTT
>NW_011096729.1:0-462 GCF_000146605.3 Meleagris gallopavo
GGGCAGAGTAGACAAGAAGCAGACCTTGCCATGACTGCTGGCCTTGGAATGGGTATTACAGATAAAGGAAAAAAATGAAAAGAGAAGAAAATAGAAATTTTCTTAGAGTTTCAACTCAGGTCAAGAGAAATAAATAATCAGCACTGGTCTTCTTTCCCTCCAGCAAGAAATAATCTTTTAATTAAATCCAAAAGCTCTTTTTAAGAAGCTTTCTCTCACTGGCCTTGTATTGATGACCTCTTCCCTAATTTTACAATGGTTTCAACTGGCTTTTCAATCACTGATATAGCTATAAAAAGCAAAACATCTCTTTCTAACCCCATTGTGGTGAATGCTTTGAATTTTATTATTCATTTTTAATGGGAAGAAGCTGAACTCCCTCTGGAATTATGAAAGGTAGAAGTTTTAAGAATCAGAGGTGGAAGGCTGCCACAGAGTCATGCCTTCACTAGACAGTCTGAT
>NW_011096730.1:0-396 GCF_000146605.3 Meleagris gallopavo
AAAACAAAGGGATCATGGCATGTTCTTTTTCTGCTTACAGTAGTGCCACAAAAGAGTTAGTTTCATAAACTTTAAAAAATGAAGTAATTACTAATTGGAATTGGAGAAATAGCTAGAGTTCTCAAATATGATTTTAACAAACCAGATACACACACACACACACACACACAAAAAGTGGGGTTGTGTAATGCTGAAATGTGATGGAAAGTACAGCAATAGTAGCAGGGTGGAACAACCCCAGGTTGCAGCAAATGAGAACAAGACCAAATGCAGCAACCATGGACACACAAACAAAGAAAGAAAATCTGCTTACCTGTGTAAGGCCTCAGGTACACAGGGATCTACAGCAAGATGCCCTTACCTCCACTGCCAACCTTTAAGTGAGGTCTGGGAAGG
>NW_011096731.1:0-319 GCF_000146605.3 Meleagris gallopavo
CTGCCCCAGCAAGATTCTGGCTGTAGCCATAGCTGTCAAAAACACAGCTGCCAGCCCACCCATGCCATGCTGCAGCAGCCCTCATTGGTCAAGTGGGCTGTGAGCAACCTCATCTCATCTGCTGTTATGCTGGTGGCTTCTCCCTTCTCATTAAAAGACGAGGTGCTGCTCAGTCATACTGTTTAAAGAGAAATGATGGTGAAATGCTGCGTCAGATCCTCAACAAGTGCTACACTGACAGTCCTGTGCCATCAAATATAATACTCAGACATGTAAAGCTGTAATAGCACCTAAAACTTTAGGGGAGCTGTACCTGATC
>NW_011096732.1:0-450 GCF_000146605.3 Meleagris gallopavo
GATCTCAGACTAAGTTACTGGGGTCCACTGAATTAAGGCACCGATGCCCATGTGTGGTAGAGATCAATCAGGACTTTGCTCATGGGGTGGGACAGGGAGTGCTTCGGAAAGGTAAGAGAAAACCTAATCTAGGTTTGTTTTCCTTAAAACGACATGGATAATATATGTATTGTTGGTTAAGAAAAAAAGGGAAAACATTATTCAGCTTTTAAAAGCAGAGTAAAGAGAAGTTTAGGGATGAGATAAGGAATATCAATCACAAAGCTACCAGGAAGGAATTTTCAGATGTAAGAAATGGATAGCGTAGAATAAGAACCATATAACATTTACAGTATAAAATGTCCTTAGACATACAATATCTGGGTAACTTTAACCAGTCCTGTAAGTCTTCAGTGCAGCACTGGGAGTACATGTGCAGCCCTAAGATATGGAAGGAGGCATGCCCTATTA
>NW_011096733.1:0-482 GCF_000146605.3 Meleagris gallopavo
ATTTGCATTAGTGACAGTAACTAGAGAAATTTAACACCTGGCACTGGTTGTACCAGAAATTGAATATTAGCTACTTGGGTGCTAAAAAGCACATTCATATCTTCAAGGGGGATTTTTCATTTATTTATGCTGTACTCTCATGTTTATCATTACAAAAGTGTTCTTACATCATGATGGAGGAAAACTCTCAGGGATGTAAAAACACTGTGCACTCGATAAAGGCAGTTTGCTGCAGTAGCAGCAGCAAAATGAATCATTTATACACTAAAGAACGTACAAACCCAGGAATAAATCTCCAATGAGATATTAAATTAGAACAGCAGCAATGTACAGACAATTCATTTTCGCTAGTGAGTTTTATTTATTTATTTTTCCATAGATGCTACTGCATCCTTGGAGCAAAGCATTAAACCCAAATTAAGCCCCTATTTAAAAAGCAAAACAAGAGGAAAAAAAAAAACAAATAACAAAAACCAACGACC
>NW_011096734.1:0-930 GCF_000146605.3 Meleagris gallopavo
TTTTACCAATTCAAGAAAACTATTTATTATTTTGCTTCTTATTGTTCTGAAGTAAACAAGTAATCATTTGAAAGTATTTAAGTAAATATATAAAAGAAACACCTTTGTGGCTCTTGGTTGGCACCTAGATTATGTAATTTTTCCATCATAGTTTTAAAAAGAATGGCGATGTCATCTTCATTTGACTACTGTAAGTCTCTGACAGCATGTTTGGAAACGTAGTAAAAATTTGGATTATTTTTGTGGCGCAATGAATCAGGAAAGTACTTTCTCATAAAACATTGAAATGTGTGTGTTTATTCCGTCACTAGCATCTAACGAACAAACAGAAGGAGCCAAGCATGAAACTGACACATGAGAAGCAGAAAAATGGTTTTGCCTATATTTGTGATAAGTTGTGCTTCCAATCCTGTATGGATAACTTTCACAGCAGTTATGATACATGTAGAAGTGCATACCCTTCCCTGATGGGCTTAACTTCAAGTATCTGACTTTTTAATGTTCATAATGAGTAATATATGTTTATAGTTAGAAAAAAGACTGTGTAAACCGTAACTCTATGTTTTGTAAAAAGAAAAAAACACTAAATCAATTTTCCCCAGTCTCCCAGTTAAAGCCTGATTATTCTCACTGCAATTATTTGAGCTGTACTATCTAAGTCAGCTATATTATTTTTGCTTCATGGAGCAGTTTACTCTTTACACAAATTAGGGTTCTGATTCAGCGGGATTCCTCCTCTTCAATAAACATGTAAGGATATCCTTAAATTTTATTAACATGCATGTCCTTGAAGCTAAATAAAATAAAGAATGCTATCCAATAGCCTTTTAAATATGGCTGTGCCTACTGGGCAAAGTGGGAACTAACACAACAAAATGAGGGCCAAATTATGAAATAATTTGAGTGAAACTCCTGTGGCCTTAAGATTTT
>NW_011096735.1:0-402 GCF_000146605.3 Meleagris gallopavo
TTAGTAAAAATTTCTCAGTAACAATTTGAGGGAATGAGGAAGAACAAGCAAGAGAATCAGAAGACAAAATCCAGGAGTGCAAAAAAAAAAGGTATACTAAAAAAAAACCCTGGTTTTGAGGCAACAAAATTGAAGAGTCTTAATTAAAGAGGTAAAGCACGGGGGAGCTTCCTAGGGAAAATCAATTCTCATATTGTGAAAAACAGGTTAATAAAAAAAAAAAAACAAATATTAAGAGAAAAGATGGAGAGAACTGTGGTGATTTGGAAGCCAATTGCTCCTGATGTTGAGCACAGGGGATTTTTGAGCCTTTTTGGTGGAGAGGTAACTTCATGAATGAACACAGAACCTTTATAAGTTTCTCTGCAACACGTTTCAGTGTTGTCATCCTTTCTTTTAAAA
>NW_011096736.1:0-576 GCF_000146605.3 Meleagris gallopavo
CAGTAACGAGATGGGAATTGCCGCATCAGAGCTAAAGATCAGAAAAAGCTATTTTAGCAGGCCAAGAACATTAACTTGTGACTACCTTAAAACCAGAAAAGATGATTTTTTTTTCCCTATCTACTTCCTTGACAGACTAACGTTTAAACCAAGAAGATCTCCTCAAAAAGGTAGCAATAAAAATCGATTTAATGTTATTTTTGCATAGTTTAAATTCACCTCATTTAACTCTCATTATCTTCTATTTTGTTTGTTCCTATTTATTTACATTTCTTTAGATTACAGGAAAATTAGTATAATACACATTTCCTCATTATTTTTCTAGTGTATTGCCACTGGTCTAGGCAGGCTGAGGTCTCTGCAGTGAAAGCAGCAATAACAACTAATTACAGGATCAGGGCATACAGTAAACTCCGCCTGCTGGGGATTGATGCTGCACTTGAACGTAACGACATCGCGCCCATAGTGCTGCAAGTATGATTTTTACCTGACACAATGCGCTGCTTCTCACTGTATAATTAGACATTAGATTCTTTATTATGTGCTATTGAGAAGGCCAACACCTCTCATGGTTTT
>NW_011096737.1:0-491 GCF_000146605.3 Meleagris gallopavo
TGCCTATGTGAGCTAGGTTTGGCAGGATCCACACAGAAAGTAAGAACTTGTAACTGTACAGGGCTTAAGCAGCACTTACGTTACTGCACCGCAGAGAGCAAGATGTTGTACTGTGCTGAATCAAGCGTGCGTCACGTTAACGCTGCTAATTATTCAATACTTGGATTATGCTGTAAATCACAACAGATAGTGATAGCAGCGCAGTAAATGATACTTGTGGCTAGTATCAAACTAAATTATGGAGAGACAGTCAATGTTATAATCTTGAAATCCATTATTAGGTGATTAAGTATAATCATCAATGCAGATGTCAAGCCGTATTTGAGGGATGTATATTGAAAAAGTCTTCTACTTTGAACTATAATTTTTAAATGTTGATTTAATTAATGAGTTGTTCTTAGTTGTTTTGAAGTTTGAAGGATTGTTTTTGTTGTTTCTGGTATCTTTTTCAAGAAGCGCCAGAGCGAAGCTAATATAATTAGCTAATACTG
>NW_011096738.1:0-1177 GCF_000146605.3 Meleagris gallopavo
CCTATCAAGAAAGCAAGCCTTCAGAAAAGCTGAAACTCTGATGATCACTATAAAGTCACATAGCTGACCAGGGAGATCCATCAGCTTCAGCCTTAGGGTAAGTAAATTAAGTGCCACTCATTTACTCTGTTATTCATAATACATTTGTTACTGAGTTGCCCACAGATGAAACCAACTTACCCATAACTTGCAGAACACTCAGTCTGGGGCCTGAGCTAGAAGTGACTGAGTGTAACTGGAGAACAAAGAGGCACTCTCCATTCAGGGCCATACCAGATCTCCTAACTGAGCTTTTGGGAGGTCTTAGCTCGGATCAGCTCGTGCTGGTTCCTGGAGGTGCTACAGGAAGGCAAGTGTGAGCAAGGCTGAGCTTAAACTCCATGGGTCAGACGGAAAGTCAGCAGCAGGAACCTCTTTCAGCAACTCCTGGTGAGATGGCTCTCCACCACACATCATCACTGATGCACAGATTTATACTTCAAGAGACTGTCTCACTAGCCTCTTTCCTTTTTAATCAAAAGGCAAAGCATGAGATTCTACAGTTGGTTCACAGATGCACATTAAACAGCCAGCAATTGCTTTGCTCACATGTCAACACTTCCCACATTTAGTGAAGAACCTTAAACTCAAAAGCTATTCCCCATCCCACTCCAACCTATTAGTAGAGGGTATTCATTACAGCAGCTTCCACAGAGAGAAAATGTTTCTTGCCTTGAGAGAAATGAGTAAGAAAATAGTGTGTTGCAACATGGTCTGAAATTTGATTTCACAACAGTTATTACACCAGAAAGTTTAAAAAGTGGCCTATGAGAAACAAACTTATGAGAAGTAACCAAGGGGAAAAAGAATGAGCCTCGTACTACATGGATTTAAAACTAATTAAGAGAAGAGTTTGCTTTCCTTTGTCAGTCAAGCTAATAGGCCAAGTGATAACAACATACAAACTTGATTTTTTCCTAGCTTTTATGTAGACCACTCTATTTATATGAACATATCCAGCTTTAACCTTCAACATGTAGAAGTTACTTCATAATGATCCATTCTGCAGACAGTAAATTGCTTTCATTGATAAGAACAAAATAGGGGAAATCTAATTAAAGATTTTCACATGTAATTTTACTTAAAAAACAAACATCAAACATCACATTTTGCTGATGATTTCTTTGAAATTCTGTCA
>NW_011096739.1:0-494 GCF_000146605.3 Meleagris gallopavo
AGCCTCACTTTCCCTGCAGGAAAAATAATCTGTGATAGAATCTTATCGTAATTTTTCCAAGCAGTGTTTGGACCAGCAGAACCTGAAACAAATCCAGCTTATCATTCCTGGCTCAGAGGCCGTGAGGTGTAGGATGCTGGTATGCTGATTTTTATCTTGGGCATTAAAGGCATGCAGAAATGCTGCTGGAAAGCAGTTTTGTGCAGTCGTCATTTAGGAGTGGCATTTATCTCTGCTGTGGCTGAGCAGCCCACCTTGATCTGGCTGGGAAGGGGGAGGTTCCACTGCTGTTTATTCAGTGGTAAAGGTCTGGAGTAAGGGATGTGAAGACCCTGCGCTGTCACGCTGTGTGGCACCAAGGGGATTCCAGGTGATGTCATTTCAGTGCAGGGGGTGTAGCTTTGAGCTCAAATCAAAGCAGCAGCTGATATTCAGATTGCTGTCCGCATCTTAGAGGAAGTAAGTTGGAAAAGGGTCTGCTTTTATTATAAAAC
>NW_011096740.1:0-449 GCF_000146605.3 Meleagris gallopavo
ATTTACTTCGTGGTGGGGAATGATTGCGCTGTTGGGACAGCCATGTTAATTGTGAGTGATTTCTGTAACTGTATTTAAGGTCCGAATCTGGTAAGAGAACTTGGGCAAGGTTTTGCTAAGAAGTGGTCAATACCGTATTCCTGGCAGTTTGGGTAGGCTGCTGGACTAACAGTGATACTCTTCTTACTTTTTGTACCTTCAGAATCCTCAGTCTTTCTTGAATTACTTTCATTTTTCAATTGCTTGCTGCCATACGAGCTGCTGTGAGCGGAATGTTTTGTGGTGCTGACGCAGTGGTGGTACACATCTGCACGTATAAAGAAATATAACTGGGAAGTCTGTCTTTTGGAATGGAACTGCATAAAATCGGAGATTGCATCGTGCCTCCGCTACGCACCAAACAAGCCTTGCCATCTCCAGAATCTATGGCCGAGGCAAGTAAGGCTGGA
>NW_011096741.1:0-347 GCF_000146605.3 Meleagris gallopavo
GAAACCCATAGCTGCTGGATTCACAATGCAGACAGCTAGCTCTAATTTAAAGATGACTTTGTACAATTTACTTCTTCAAAGTGAGGTACCAATGAAAGTCTCCATCCACACAAAGAAGTTGTACGAGCTAATTAATAGAGGACTTTCAAATAGTGCTGAAAGAATCAGGACCAGCACTCACAAATAAATTTTTTTCTTCTGCTGTAATTATTTTTGAAGATCCACTATTACATGCTTTACCATCATTAGACAAGGATTTTGTCTATTGGGAGTTTGTGAGATTTTTGTCAGTGCGAGTGTATCAGTAAAAACTCACATATAGTGAACTGCAGTTAGCTCTCCATAGC
>NW_011096742.1:0-324 GCF_000146605.3 Meleagris gallopavo
TGATTTCTATTATGTGAATGTTTTATAAAATACTCGAATATTAATGCACATTACCTCCAATGTCAAGTATATACATCTCCAACATAACAGTTTCAGGAAAAGCACGCCACCTAGCATCTAAACATACATCTATTTAATAAAGTGGAAGCACCTGCATTTTCAACACAAATGAGGTGAAAATTCTGCCAGCCTGAAAGAGAAAACTATTATTTGCAGAGTGGGAAAAAGCTATACAGAAGTTGTAAAGAGAAGTTGGCCATCTGAAATAGACAATATATAGTACTTTCACATACATGGTAAAATTAAGCTGATTTCCATCAGTGT
>NW_011096743.1:0-345 GCF_000146605.3 Meleagris gallopavo
GAGCATAATTGCACCTAACTGGCACAACTCTGAAAACTTGGAGTGGCTATTTCTGACTTGGAAACTTTACTGAATGGATTGAAATAAATTTTGGTGACTTATAAACTTAAAATACTGTTCAGTGCCAACAACTAATTGCTATTGGAGATCTGGGGATTCCAAATACAGAATAACACAGACACAAGTCAAATAGAAGGTTGATTAACTTTTGTGAACACAGTGAAATAACGTTTGGACGACATCTCCCCTTCTGCTTTCTCCTTCTCTTCAAGTGACTGTGAAGACCTATGTACTGTTTCAGGGTTTGGGGAAAAAAAAAAAAATAATGAGGAAAAATAGTGATTG
>NW_011096744.1:0-349 GCF_000146605.3 Meleagris gallopavo
CCTCACTAAGGGTTCTGCAGACTGCATCTGATAGGCTTTTGGAAAAATGCATGCCCAGATGCAGGAGCACCTGCATGTCCTGAAGCTGGGTTAACTGTGAAACTAGAGGAAAGTGGCAAAGATGGAGAGTATACTGCATTGACAGAGTTGGAAAGACTTCTGCAGGCATTAACTGTATTCTGCAAAGATGATGTGCTCATCAGTACGGTGTGTTATGACCTCTGAGATGCAGCTAATGTTTGCTTATTTTGCTCAATCCATAAACCAATCACCTGCATTTCTTATGCTTCAAGAAATTAGGCAAATTGATTCTGACAGGTGTAGCTGTGCCATGGAGTGCAGGCAGGTG
>NW_011096745.1:0-342 GCF_000146605.3 Meleagris gallopavo
AAAAAGGAAAAGCTGCTTCATTTTAAGGCAAGGTTAAGTCATTCTTCGGTCTAGATCAGCTGCTGCTCCCCACCCTCTGTGGGTGAGGCTTTCTGCTGGAGCTCCACCAGCATGCTTCATCCAACCCTCTCCCAAGAGAGACGTTGCATCATTGGCACTGCTGTTGTATCTTGAGAAACACAGCCCAACAAAAAGGAAATAAGCTGCTCCAATCTTGCAGGGGCCTGTCATGTTTCTCGCACAGCAACAGGAGTTAATCTTGTTCTTGACACAACAAAGAAAAGATACATTTGCTTTTTTTAAGCAGGCTGCAATTAAGAGAGTTAAGATACTGATGTCAAC
>NW_011096746.1:0-331 GCF_000146605.3 Meleagris gallopavo
CCTGTGTCATATAAAAACAGGTCTCGCTCTTGTACTCTCCAATGATTTCCCTGTACAAAGTCATATTGCAGACTCTGCAATACCACAGAACTTGAAATTAAAGCCATTTATGCAATGGTCCTGGTTTGGCAATTCTCAGATTAATATTATATTTCATTACATCTAGCCTGCTGTACAACTGGAGCAGCAGTTTGACACTTAAATATCTAATAATCCTATAAATGCTGTATCAGTCACTTCTAAGTTAAGTATAAACATTTTGAAGCAGTTCAACCCAGGATATTAGATATCTGGACTGTCCTTATCTGCCAATCCACACTTTCCCTCTTTT
>NW_011096747.1:0-1338 GCF_000146605.3 Meleagris gallopavo
CCATTCCCTGGGCAGCTGTGCCAGTGCTTTACGCCCTTTTCTGAGAAGAAATTGTTCCTAATATCCATCCTGTCAGCATTGTTTTCTTAAGTAACCAGTACAGCACTGCCGGGTGAGGGATGATCCCAGCTGGGTGTTGGGTGCCCTGAGCTTCGCAATGCTTCTGACACACCAAGGAAAAGTCTTTTCAATAAATGCATCAACAACCAGAGAAAATAAAAGATTAGAAACCGTCCGGCTGGCAGAGAACCCAGCTGGCTCCTTTGTCCTTGGACTTGTTTATTTTCCATAGCTGTCAAGATTGTCCTCACTGCTCCATCACACCAGGAGGAACCACAGCACGTTCTTCCCCAACTGCTTTGCCTTCAGCCTCCTGTCCCTCCTCTTCCTCCCAGTGAGCTCTGACAAATGGGCAGCTCTTCTGGAGGGGAGGGGAGGAGGAAAAAGCACTTCCCCAAGGGCTCGCTGTCATTCCTTGTGAGTGTTTACAGGATTAAAACTAGCAAAAATAAAGCCGGCGGCAGCCGTGCCAAGGAAATGATATCACAGGGCTGATGGAGTCCAGAGCTGCTCAGACAGATCTGTGAGAGATAAAAGGGGAAACTCTGATTACACCAGAGCCCCACCCCATCACCTTAAGAAGATATATGGAGTATTTCTGGGGGGAGGCTGCTTTGAGCTCCCACAACCAAGCTGAATGGCTGGCGCTCTTCAGAGCGCAATGAATTGTTTCGGTGACCCAAGGGATAATTGTACACGCACACAAATGAGCAAAATATTGAACAGTTTGCTAATGATGAAGTCAAGCAACCAACTACACAGCTGCAGAGCTCTCTGCTTCCTCGTGTGCCTGCCGATAAAAGCTGTCCTCTGTGGTGGAGTCAGTGAGCAGGGGTGCAGCTGGTGGGGAGCAGGGAAGAGCTCAGTGAGAAGTCCTGCTCCTGCTTTCCAGTAGTTCTACAAAGCTTGTGTTAGCAAGGAAAGCGTGCTGGGGGAGGGTAGGACAGGAATGTACAAGCACAGCATTTTCTGGAAAAATGGACTGTGAGGTATAGTAGTTTTACACAATAGGTTTTGGTGCTTGGTTTGAATGTTATTGCTGCCAGTGAAGATTTATCACAAGAGTACACAGCTGGGAGCACAGTCCTGTTGTGCTGGCTTCAGGCCAGGAATGTGGCATGCAACAACCCATGCTCCAAAGGAACCAGAAGAGAGGAGGAAGACAAGGGAATGAATGCAAGCCCTTTTCATATTGAATATTAGGAAGTCTTCTCCAAAAGTGTGGTCAGCACTGGAACGGGCTGCCCAGGGAGGTAGTGGAGTCACAGCCCCTGGAGG
>NW_011096748.1:0-622 GCF_000146605.3 Meleagris gallopavo
CAACTATTCTTATCCTGTTTGTTCCAGGGAAAAGTCAAAGTGCGCAGAGCAAGCATTTCAGAGCCCAGTGACACAGAACATGAGTCCCAAGTTTTATCTTCCTCTGCTGGTGAGGCTTGTTCTTCCTCCTTAGTAATACAGCAGCTGAGCTGCCTGCAGTCAGATGAGCGCTTTGGCATGGTGACTACTGTTATACTTCCCAGGTTTTCTCTCTACAGGTCTGGTTCTGCAGCATCAGAAGGAGATGGAGCGCATGGACAGTTTCAGAGATCGCTTTGGTGTTGACTGGCTGCAGTACAAGAGACTGGAGGAGCATGACCAAGTACCTGTCATCTGCCGTAGCCGTTCTGCTGATGAGATCACAGGCAGGCCTGCAGCACTGGATTTGCAGAGTGAGAGCTTTGACCCAAAACAAGTAAAACCTCAAGTATCTCCAAAAGAATCCTCTCCTGTTTTCCACAATGCTGGGGAAGAAGAACCTGAAGTACAGCCAAGTGAGCCTCTGGGAGGAGAACAGAGAGAAGAGGAGGCAGATGAGCTAATGATGGGAGAGGAAGAAGATGAGAAGCCAGAAGGTAAATGGTTTTTTTTTTTTTTTTCACTGCTGTATTTGAGGGCTTGG
>NW_011096749.1:0-349 GCF_000146605.3 Meleagris gallopavo
GGCAAAATAAAATGAGAGTAGGTTTGGGAGGACAGCAGAGCATTACCCTTAGAAGAGATTTGTGCCTTAATGTGAATGGCTGAATGGCTTCACATTAGAAAGACTCTGCCCTGGCTGACAGGTGCTATCCTGAGAAAGGCACCACCTAGCCTGCTCCCCTCTGTAAGATGGGATTACGGAGGACAGCAGCAAGGAGGCTGATGGAGAGGTTCATTAGTGGAGAATATTTTCTCACTTGTATTTAGCTCTGGCACCTAGGCAATCTCCAGCCCACTGCCCACCACACCAGTCCCAAACTGCCCAATGTAGCTAGTTCTTGTGCCAGCAGAAGGAAATAAAACATTGTAAG
>NW_011096750.1:0-492 GCF_000146605.3 Meleagris gallopavo
AATTTCATCTGTAGATCAGTATTTGAAAATAGTTTTAAGCCAATACCTGTTTCAGCAGTTGGGACTTAAGATGTCATTAGAGGAAGGCTAGGGCTCATTGGATCACATCCCCCAATATGAAGAAAGGCATGAGAGGTGTGGAATGCCTGGCACATGGGGAGGGGGAGTAGCCAGTTCCTTCTAAATTCTGGGCTTCTGCATTGCTTCCTCAGTGCAGCTGTCAGTGAGTAAATCAGTGGGCCAGCAAGGAGAGGGCCTGAAGTAGTTGTTGCAGCCAGGTGTTCTGGAAGGGAGAAAGCTTCCTTATGAGTGAAATTTCAATTCATAATTATGAGTGTTGTTTATAATAATAATTCTAATTATATACATAAACACTCTAATGTACTGCAATGTAATATGGTAACATTTGCTGAGCTTTGGCTGCATTCAGATAGTGGAAATAAGCTGGTGGTTGTTGGCCAGGGTTCAGAAGCATTTCTCAAAATTTTGTAC
>NW_011096751.1:0-495 GCF_000146605.3 Meleagris gallopavo
TTATACTGCCCAACATATCGCAGCCAAGATAAAGGAAACAGATTCTATACTACTGAAATCATTGCAGGAAAAAAGAAAAAAAGTAAGAGGGGCAGGAAAAGACCTTAAAAGGTCATCCAGCGCATCCCTGTTCTGAGGCAGGAAATGGGTAACTAGGTCATTCCTGACAGATGTTTGTATAGGCTACTGTTAAAAACCACAAATGAAGGGGATTCCACAGCCCATAAACCTATTCCATCTAATCTAGACTTCAGTTTGAAAGGCGGGGTAGTTGGCTTTTTTGTTTTGTTTTCATCTAGTCTACTCTTCTTGTTGCAAATTAAGCAATTATTTGTTATATTTCAGGTAGGAACAAAGAACTGTTGATCGTGACTTTGTACAATGCCTTTTAAAATATGCATTTTCCCTCCAGTCTTCTTTTCCTGAACTAACCAAGCCTCATTCCTTCAACCTTTCCTTGTAAGTCCTACTTTCAAATAACTTATCATTCTTGTT
>NW_011096752.1:0-330 GCF_000146605.3 Meleagris gallopavo
GCTGACACAAGAGCCTCGAGTGGAGCAGTCCCACAGCCCCAGTATGCAGTCTGTCCCCAGGCAGCCCCCCAAGCACCAGTCCCAGCAGGCAGCCCTATGCTCTTCCTGCATCTCCCATCCTGTAGCTGTGCATCACTGCACTCTGCTCCTACAAATCTCTGCCAGAGCAGCTGTCTGATCTCTGCTCCCACCACTCTGCAAGCCAGGGCAAATAACCCGCAGCTCCCATTGATACTGATGCATGCAGCACACCGGCACCTAACGCTCCCCCTATGCAGTTTGGGGGGGACGGACAGGTACCCACAGTGGGTCTGAGCCCTGGGGACAGGG
>NW_011096753.1:0-2098 GCF_000146605.3 Meleagris gallopavo
ATTCTTGTTTCTTATTCCGACATCAGATTCCCACTAAGCTTTGTATTTGGCTCCATTTTAGGCTCCAGTTTATGCCACAGACGAATGGCACTGATGATGTAGGTTGTCTCTCCAGAAGAAATGAAAAACCAGTGCTGAACATGGAACATAACTGAACACTGAGCCCTGACTGTAAAAACAGATGAAGCTGTTACTAACTCCATCAAACCCTCCTAAGTTTCCTGCCACACAGAGCTAGGGCAGGTACAAACTTCTTGCGAGAAGGCTGCTGTTCTGATGAACCTGAGATCCTCCTTCTCAGGGCTATGAGTACTCAACATATCCAGTAGCTACTGTTAAATTCCCTGGTCTCTGCCTCGTCCCACCTAGTGTCCATCCTTTAAAAAGATGCTCTAGGGCAATATGGAAGCAACTCAGTTTCCATATACATGATGCAAAGGTTTCTCTTACTCAAATACACAGACACTGCCTCTCCTATACATCACCTTGCCCTACACAGCCTGGCTGTCTCTCAAGTCAGCTGTGAGACACTGCAGCCCTCAAAGTATGGGGCAGGAGGAGAGTTCTGCTCATGTCAGTCCTTGTATAAATCCTCCCTGGCAGCATTCACACCCTCCTTTCTTTGCTCTCTGACTGTCCTTCTAGGAAGGTTTCCAAAACATGGAATTAGAAATAAACAACGCAAAACGTATCCAGCCACTGTATGTGTATCAGATTTCCTAAGCAGATACCCAAAAATCTTCTAAGTCACATTAATTACACAATTTCTCAAAGAACTATAACCAAATAGCCTTGGAAAGAAAATATTAAAGAATAACATCATAACATTTTGTCATGAAAGTAAATGGTTAGTTACTATTTTAGAAGTTCAATGAAGGAACTTCAGATGCTGAACACTTAAAACTAAACCACTTTTCACTGGAAAGATATCAAGTTAATTGTCTTCAAGAAAATTACTTTGATATGCCCCATAGCATTTCTCAGACAAGACACAGCTCAGGACAACCTAAAAGCAAAATAGCTGTCAGCTGTTAATTTTCCTGTGTAAGAAAGATTTGGCAAAACAATGATGTGGAAAGAAAGAAGATATCACGAGCAAATGATTTTTTAATGACTCCTCCATTGTATTTCTACAGAACTCCAACATATCTTTCCCCTTCCCAGCTTTTCCATAACCTGCTGCACAGAGCCTGGGAGTGAGCCTCATCCCTGATGCCTGCAGAACAGGGCTCTGTGGTGCTGCTGGCTCAGCTTTCTGCAAGGATCACGCTGCCTCACAGCAACAGTGAGTGCTCTTTGTGGCGTGTCCCATCTGCTGCTGCCCATCTGCAGCCATGTTCTACCCTTAATCTCTTCTCAGACCTTTTGACTTGAAATCTTAGTGTAATTGTAGCTTTAAACTGTTCTTTGAGATTATCTTGGGAGTACAATGAATTCACAAGAGATTTGATTTTAAAAGTGCAGCCTGGATATAAACCTTACCTACTATGTAGTCGTACCGTGGATACAGGAACTGTATCTAGCTTAAACCCAGGGAAGAAAGCCCCAGGATCAAAGCCAGACTTTGTAGACATATTTAATTATGTATTACTGGTAAAGCAATAAAAGCTTACAATATGGGCTCTATTCACAAAAAGGACATTGTTTTGTCATGTTCTTCTTGTAAATTCCTTAAGCATGACTCAAAGTGTCATTTTACATGAGATTCATAAAGACAAATGTCAGTTCTACATGGGTGTACCAATGTGTTACAGAATTTAATCAAAAGCAAATGTGTATGTTGAAATCCTATGTGTCATTAAGAGCATTTTTGCCCATAAATTGGAACTGCTATTATGGTCAACAGACTGAACTCCTATGCAATAAAGCCAAACTAGGCCTTCTGCATTTCCTGAAAAAGTATAGCAAACCATATATAAATGCCATTATTAAACAAAATGTTCTCTGAGGGAACTATTATCTCAGGGAAGTACTTCAGGAAGAATCTCCATACTTTGCATTCCTGCTTCCGTTTCAAGCATTATCAGAGAAGAGGTCTTGAACAACGCGTGGAGCTATAGCATCTCTTCAGAGAGTTTGGTCTTGTTTTTATGAGAAA
>NW_011096754.1:0-473 GCF_000146605.3 Meleagris gallopavo
GTTCATGGGCACGTGTTTATAATCATTATGAAAATGAAATGAAATTCTGACAAGATGATTGAAAAACAGTTTGAATTGATGAGCACTCAGTAACATGGAAAATGTTATTATCAGAGTTATCCTTCTAAATCACAAGTTCTAACAGATGCCAACAATACTCATCTCCATAAGACTTTGCAACTCAAATAAAGATTTCTTTTGACATTGATTTTCTAAAACCTCCCTGAAATCTAGTAAAATTTAAAGAAAGGACAAACTGAGAAATCTTGATTCTATCTCTGACAGGAGTA
This sequence comes from Meleagris gallopavo, assembly GCF_000146605.3. Taxonomy (NCBI): domain Eukaryota; kingdom Metazoa; phylum Chordata; class Aves; order Galliformes; family Phasianidae; genus Meleagris; species Meleagris gallopavo. Next base: position 291 of record NW_011096754.1, read on the forward strand.
ATTCCAAACATCCTTGGTACTGGGAGATGTTAAGCTCTGGACAGGAACAGAAAGTTCTGGTTTATATACATACGCCATAACAGTCATGTTTTGGTAATCCCAACAGATTACTCTTTGTTCCTTGTTATTTATGTTCTAAACTTGTTTTGATGAAGAATACTTCAGAAAATACCATTCTGTACT
>NW_011096755.1:0-408 GCF_000146605.3 Meleagris gallopavo
CTACACATAGACATTAATGAGAAGAAATGAAAGCAGGCTAGACGTGCTGCTAACGAACAGCTGGGTTAGCTGCAGCTATGCATATTTTTTCCCCTGGCAATATCACTGATGATGTCACAAGGCTAGTGGAGGAAGACATAAACAAAAGGCAGGCATTTTGCTGCAGCAGCACTGGAGGTGGGGGGGGTGTGGGGGGGCAGAGAGTGGGGGAGAAAAAGCAAACGCTTGGCAGATGGAAAGAACAAAAAGAACTGGTAAGGTAAAGGGTATTATTCCACATTTTCTTGGTGTTATTATATATACTAAGGAGCACTTTTCAAATCTTGAAAGGTTAGAGGAAAAAGATACTCAAGAAGATACTGTTCAACCAGCTTGCAGGAATTAGCTGCTTCTGCAGGCAGACAATAG
>NW_011096756.1:0-399 GCF_000146605.3 Meleagris gallopavo
TTTTTATACCTCATATAAAAGCGTGCAATTATTGTCAGAGAGAGATTTTTTAACCCTACAAAAAGTGCTGGTATTTCTTGTTTGAAAAATACCCAACATCTTGTTTGAAAAACAGGCCTTGAAAATATGAGTAAAAAAAAAACAACAAACAAACACAACAAACTGAAATGAATCCTTAAGTCTGGTGAAAAGAAGACTGAAGGAAGGCGTAATAACTATTTTCAAGGATAGCATTGCACTACTTATTTCTTGTTCTCCTCTTAGTGGGCATCATAATATGCTAAAAGCAGCAAAGGAGACTTGGATTATATGCCATGGAAAGCTTTCCAGTAGACAGAAATTGTGGAGCACATGAGCAGATTGTCAAGGGAAATGATGGCAACTTCACCGCTGAAGTTT
>NW_011096757.1:0-465 GCF_000146605.3 Meleagris gallopavo
CCTGTAAGATGCTATGTAGATAGCAATTGGCTAGGCCAGAAATTAAGTAGTTAAGGTTAGAAGGGATATGGCGTAGTCTTAGTTCAACCTCTTCCTGCTCAGTGCAGACCTGATCACATAAGGTTGTTCGGGAATTGAGTCAGTCTTGAACACCAACAACATCTGAACAGCATGTAGTTAGCCATTCTCATGGTCTTTAAACATATGTAGTCAAAATTGTTAATGTTTTCTCTTGATTCTGCTATGACTGCGCGTTCCTGGCAAGTCATGGTCAACTTGCTGTCTGGAAGATGTATTCCTGCAAGGATGCTTCCTAAATATGTGTATACAGATATAATCTTAGCTATATAGTTATATTTATCACTAGACCATATTAACTACAGATCGTATGGCTGTATGAGCTGGGCTCAAAGAAAGCAGGTTACAAGGGCTGATGAAAAAAGTACATGCAGACAGGTAGGCAAA
>NW_011096758.1:0-449 GCF_000146605.3 Meleagris gallopavo
TGTCTGTATAGTTCTCAGGTCATCAGGAGTTAAATCACTGTCTTTGCTGCCACTCCTAAACACCAACAGACAAGAAAGGAATTCTAAGCAAGTGCTCCATAATTCAGTAATAACTGAGTTGCACTTCAAATACGACAAGGATATAAATGAACTTAGTGTCTTAAAATGACGGATACTCTTCTCACAGTTGTGATCATCTAGAACTTCATTGGTATTGTTGATAATAAGTTCTTAAATTTGGTTATTTTACTCTTTGGGCATTCCTGGTATTCTTGGCATAAGTTTTATGTAATCCCGTTATAAAAATCAAAGTCAAGGAGCAGTAGCAAGTAAAAGGGAACAAGTTCATGCATTTTTTGAAAATGAAATCAACCAATAAAAGCAAGCCAGTTTTATTTGCTTTCTTACTAGAATAAGAGGGGCATACAAGTAAAGAGGTGGACATGTGT
>NW_011096759.1:0-405 GCF_000146605.3 Meleagris gallopavo
TAGAGCAGGGCGATTGACATCGGCAAGCATCTACATAGCTTCTGAAGTCAGGTTTGCAGAAAGATGCTGTGTAAAGATGGTGTGATTTAAGGAGCTGGAAAAACAATTCCTAGAGGAATCTGAGTACAGATGGGATTGGAGTGGTGAGCATTGCTGTACTGGTGGTAGCACAGCAGATTGTTTGATTTTTTTTTTTTCATTTGTTTCCCATTATAGTACCTCCTTTTCCTAAAAGCTGTCAAGCTCGGAGGACCTGAACAATTTCTGGTATAGGTCTGTTGTTCCTCTTTCCCTACTCTGTGATTACATACTGCTTAAGTCTGTTTGATGGTTCAATTCCTTTTTCTTTTGTGAGAGCAGGAGATGAACTTTGCCTCCATTTCAGTAAGTTATCACCTCTCCATC
>NW_011096760.1:0-563 GCF_000146605.3 Meleagris gallopavo
CACAATAACACTGTCTGATAGAGCAAATTCTCAGATAATTTTATTTTTTTTAAACACAGTCACCACCATCAGCTGTGCATTTTAAAAATAGAGCTGCATGCCACACTTGGAAAAACCTGCACCACTGGAGGCGATGGACAGTTTCCGCTGCCACTGCTGAAACGCACCAGCCAACGCCTCACTGTGCCCACATCCATTGCTTGCTACCTGCAAGCACCAGTGAATGTCAGTGGGCGCAGTACTTTCTTCATGGAAGAACTCAGTGACACCTTTGCTCCATATGCACTTCCATGCCAGACACCATTCTGTCAGACTGCCCCTCTGCTGCCATTTGTCACAGCAACAACATGTAATGGGATATTGGTGGGAAGGTTCAGCCTCTACTGTCACACCACCCACATCTGCCTTAGACATCATGGGCCAACATAATAAAATAGGAGGCATTACTTTCAGAGCAGCCCTCCTGGTGTTTTAGAAACAAATCAGAATGTATATTCTGTATTACAGTCCAGAAGTTGAACTACAACTCACATAGACATATCTGAGCTTGCTTTGAACTGTCT
>NW_011096761.1:0-497 GCF_000146605.3 Meleagris gallopavo
GCATTTAATTAAAAGCTAATAACCCTATACACAGTACTTCTGATTAAGTCTGTCTCTGTGAGGAATCCAGACTGTTATTCAATGTATCTGAACTCTTGATAGATTCAGAAGAAGCGTGTACCTTGCAGAATGCGTGTTTCCCAGAAGCAATGTCCTGAAGTATCTGTGGGGATTCTCCCAGATGATCATACGTGTAGGTCAAATTCACAGCAGAGCCAACAAGGGCCACGTGCAAGTCATTGTGAAGCCAGCTGAAAACACAGCAAGTGTTACACAAAAGAAATACAAGATTTTAGTCAACCAAACCCACTGATATAATTTCCCAAAATAGGATGCAAATTCTTTCAAAACAGTTTAAATATAATTCACTGTTTTATTAAAATGTGGCTTAACATTATTATTTTGGGCAAGCTCATGGTTTTTAGAGCCATTTCTCTATATACGTTCTGGGACTAATGCAACAGCACACCTTATGAAAGTTCAGACCTCAGTCCTCC
>NW_011096762.1:0-464 GCF_000146605.3 Meleagris gallopavo
AGCTCTGCTGGGAAGGGCTTGGGTCCAAGGGGGGCTGAAGGAACAGGACTCACTGGGAAGGAGAAGGCTTTGAGGGAACCAGTAGAATCATCGAATTCTTAGAGTTGAAGGCACCTTTAAAGGTCATCTAGTCCAACTCCTCTGCAATGAATAGATACAGCCGAATCAGTTTGCTCAGGGCTTGATCCAGGCTCATTTTGAAAGTATCAACCACATCACTGGGCAACCTATTCCAGTAGCTGTCCTTCAATACCAACAAGGTTACTTAGGAAGAAAACATTCACAGAGGTGAACTGTGAGAGTAGGGAACTGTGCTCAAAAGCTGAAAGGAGGAGGAATGGGAAAAAAAAAAAAACAAACGAGCAACCATGTGGGTGACTAAACTTTGGGAGCACCTAACATCACTTGATGATGACCCATAAGAAAAAATTACAGCCAGCAAAATGGAAGCCTTGTCAAATTGG
>NW_011096763.1:0-481 GCF_000146605.3 Meleagris gallopavo
CCATACCGATAAGACTTGCTGAGAAAGGGTTTAGTAAGTATTTACATAAACTGGTGTGGGAAGAATTATCTCTGAACAGAAGAAGCAAGCACAGGACAAAGGGGAAGGGGTCAAGTCAGCAGAGGTGTGACAGCAGCAATAGCTAAACACGTCGTGTAGGCTAGAGCAGCATTGCAACACAAAATGAGGAATATGGAAAAAAAAGTATTTTGCCAATTTTGTCTTTAGAAAAAACAGGTAAGAAGTTTGGCATATGAAAACCGGAAGTCCTTCTTGAAACTGAACTGCAATCTGTGTTGCACATCTGTTAATGCAGATGGTCACTGTTCTTAATAATTAAGCAGCAAAACTAACATGTGCAGTTGCTTTGACTGAGGTAAAATTAATGTGCCTAGCTTTTGTTACTCACTCAGCTGTCCAGGCTATACATTTAGCAACATGGTAGTACGATGACAAGAACCTACAAGCTCCTTGTGTACTT
>NW_011096764.1:0-489 GCF_000146605.3 Meleagris gallopavo
AGTCAACGCTTTTGCATGCTTCACTGTGTACCAAAGATCAAACATTTCAATCACAGCTGAAATGCAGTTCTGCATCAGTATGTTGCAATACCAGGTCTCCTACCTGTCCTGTTCTTTGTAGCACTGACTGAGGAAGAATCTGATTAGTGTTGATAAATAACTAAGAGGGAGGTGGGAGGCAAATGGATGAGGCCAGGCTCTTCTCAGTTACACGTACTGACGGGACAAGGAGCAATTGCCTAAAACTTGTACATAGGAAGTTCCATACAAACGTGCAGAAGAAATTCTTTATGGTTAGGGTGATGAAACACTGGAGTAGGCTGCCCAGAGAGACTGTGGAGCCTCTTTCTATGGAGACATCCAAGACCCATATGGAAGCCTACCTGTGCGATTTATTTTATGGTACCTGCTTTAGCAGGGGTTGGACTAGATGACTTCCTGAGGTCCCTTCCAACCCCGCAATTCTGTGGCTCTGTGATTTGAAAGCAG
>NW_011096765.1:0-349 GCF_000146605.3 Meleagris gallopavo
AAAAGAAGATATTTTCTTCCTCACTGATGCCTGGGGAAAATTGGTAAGGCTCACTAACAGGCAGTTAGTAATGGGTCATATGTGAGCATAAAAATGGGGAAATGGGTCTTTGACATAGACTGCTTATAATTCATGCTTCAACTTACTATCTCTCACTGCTTTTGGAGTTGCTTTATTTTTTCAAAGTCTCCACTAACTGAATGTTTAGGCAATACAAGTAAAAGCCCAAAACTTAAAGCCCAGATAAAATTATTTAAGATTAAAAGTGTAGCAGATGAAGTTGTAGTGTCCTAATAGTACTCTCGTACCACTTTCTCTTTCCAAGTCTCAAGCACTTCAAGAACATTTT